>NW_021835443.1:27500-40128 GCF_006345805.1 Octopus sinensis | reverse complement strand
CGCTAAGGATTCTAATCGTTGTTCTCCCTTTCTTTTCGTAAATACGTAGAAGACTTAGTGCCATATCCTACAGCGCTAGAATGGGATTCGAGGGCAAAATTTCTCAGTTATTTCTAGCGGGTCGAGTGACAACGTAATGGTGGTGGTGGTGATGATGATGATGTTGTGGTGGTGGTGGTGGCGGTGCTGGTGGTGCTGGTGGTGCTGGTGATTATGACAATGATGATGATGGTGACGGCGGTGATGATGACAATAATGGTGATGATGATGATGATGATGATGAGGAGGAGGAGGAGGAGGAGATGGAGGAGGAGGAGGAGGTGGCTGTAGTCATGATCGTGGTGATGACGATGATGATTTAGTGGTGGTGATGGTGGTGATAATGGTTATGATGATAATGATGACGATGATGACGATAATGATGATAATGATGATGATGATGATGATGATGGTGGTGGTGGTTGTGGTAGTGGTGATGATTACGATGATGGTTGCGGCGGCTTTTTGTAATGATGATTTCAATAATGAAGATAATCTTCTGAACTATGAGCACAAAGTCTGCGATTTGGGGAGGCGGCAGCCTCACCCACAAAAACACACACACACACACATTCACTGCTCAACTGTTCTCATCATATCGATCCCGAGAGGATGAAAGGCAAAATTCGGCTCCAGCGGAATTTGAAATCAATACGTAAACGATGATGACCATAATAATAATAATAATAATATAATAATAATAATAATAATAATAATAATAATAATAATTATAATAATAATAATAATGAAAACTTACGATGACAACGATGGTGATGATGATTATGATCATTGACAATGATGGTGGAAGTCATGATATATTCATAGATACTGTAATCGCTTCAGACATCTCACCTTTACTAATTAACTCACTTAACTGCCTTCAAGATTATCGCTGTTGTTATAATTGTATCATGATAAACAACCAACACCATCACCAACACCACAACAACTACAACCATGGTCATTATGAAGTATTACAGCCGTACATCAAGTTTATGTCCAACACTACCGCTAACAACCAATCTGCGCCAAAGTGGAATTTCCCAAGGTGTCGACCGACCTACTAAAATTAGCCGTTAGACATTTCTGGAAAGCCAAACACAATCTGATGAAGGAAATGCGAGATAAGGTTGAATACTCTGCGTTGTCGATAGAGCAAGCAGCCTGCTGGATATCTTTTACTTGTTTCAAGCGTTGGATTGCGGCCATGCTGTAGCACAGCCCTTATTCGATCGAATATATCCTCATGACTTGTTTTTAAATCTTGCTTCTTATTCTATCGATTTTTTTTTACCAAAACACAGGTGTGGCTGTGTGGTTAATTAGCTTGCTTACCAACCACATGTTTCCGGGTTCAGTTCCACTGCGTGGCACCTTGGGCAAGTGTCTTCTACTATAGCCTCGGCCCGCCCAAAGCCTTGTGAGTGGATTTGGTAAACGGAAACTGGAAGAAGCCCGTCGTATATGTTATATATATATATATATATTATAATATATATATATATATATTATATATATATATATATATATAATATTATATATATAAATATGTATATATATATATGTATATATATATATATATTATATATTATATATATTATATATATATATGTATATGTGTATATATGTTTGTGTGACTGTTTGTCCCCCTAGCATCGCTTGTCAACCGATACTGGTCTGTTTACGTCCCCATAACTTAGCGGTTCGGCATTATTATTTGTTCATTTACTGCTTGTCTAGGAAGAGTGTTGTATAATACATGGGGGAGAAACGGAAAAGAAGTCGCTCGACTGACTTGCACTTCAAATTATTTCTATACAATACTGTATATATGGGTGTATGTATGTGTATATGTACGTGTAATTCTAAGTGTAGTGCGTTGTTGGGTAAGGTCATCACCACATACAGTTTCTGTACTTATATCTGCATGTACAAGTTTGTTTTGGATGCAGTTTTGTTGCTTTCGCTTAATGAAAGTGTTTCATTTTATAGGCGATTGCAGTATTTGTGGTGTATTTGCTCGCCTATATATGTGAGCTTATTTATGTTTAAGTACCTACTGTATATTACATTACTTCTAAGACAGCGTGAGCGTACGTGTATATAGTGAGGCAAACTGTTGCTTATTAAGTATATGTCCGTAAATAACTTTATAATTGATACGTACACACACTGTATCAATGGGTGTGCTTGTATGCAAATGATTAATAACAGGGCCCAGAACTCTAATATATATATATATATATATATTATATATATATATATATATATATATATATATATATATATATATATATATTATATTTGCTATCTACTGTTTTCTTTGTAGGTCTAATGAAGTAAACTTTCCAATGGAGGCAGTAATTGTATTAACGTCAACAATTCTCGTACAGAAATTTTCGCTACCTCTCCAAATAAGATTAACACTAAAGAAAATTATGACATCAACAATTGCCAATGTAAATGAAAATTGTAGTTGTATTAACAATAATTTGCGCTAATGGAAATACATTATATGATAAATTATTCTTTAACCAGTTCCATCCAGCCTACATTATTCAAGAGTAACAGCAATTTCCTCGGAGCCAAAGTTATAAAAGTTCAACTACAAACCATTTCACATTCAGATATAACCATCATAGATATACCGTTATGTCATAAATCCCAAACGATTTTGCCTGGGCATTATATTCAGGAATTAAAATCAAGTAATTTGAATTATATTATAAAGGAAACTCTTCAGTCTGCAATAGCCGACGGCCAATTGATGGATGTTTTTTTTAGTATTTCTTTTATGAGAAAATGCTATGATGTTTGTGAAACATGCGCAGTCACCAACAAGATCTTCAATGGCATACAAAAAGAAAACAAATACAGTGACTTCCTAATTTTTACACAGATGATGAAAGAAACTGCGATTACGTTGTTGTAAATCTTTACACTTAAATCATTGATACACAAATCATCGTGATTTGGAATAAATTCACCCACGTTCAAACACTTCAAGTTCAGTAACCTTGACCGAGCACTGCATCATATTGGATTTTATATGCTAATTAGTACATGTGCTTGTACATTATATCTATGTGTGTGTGTATGTTAGCGTGCGCATTCAGCGTGTGTGTGCATAAATGAAAAAAAGGACAGAGGTAAAAAAATGTATATAGATGAAAATGTCTATGTAGAAAAGTGTATGTATTTGTGGCTATGTATGAACGTTTATCTATGTGTGTATGTACTTTTGTGCGTATGCATGTATCTATACACACACACATATATATATATATATATATATAACTGTATATATATATATATATGGTGTATAATATATATATATATATATATATATATATATATATATTGTATATATATATGCATGTAAAAATACGAACACACACATATATATAAATATATACGTATATATATATACGTATAATATATATATATATATATATATATATATATATATTATATATATATATTTATATGGGAAAATATACACACGCACACAAACACACACATAGTTGTGTTATACATGTGAGTGTGCATGGATATCTGTTTGGTGTGCGTACCGTGTGTGCGCTTGGGAATAGTGACTCGCAGGAGATTTGGCTTTTGTAGCACATCAAGCATAGTAAGAACATTCTCATAGATCTTCTTGAATAATAATAATAATAATATAATAATAAGAAGAAGAAGAAGAAAGAAGAAGAAGAGAAGAAGAAAGTAGAAGAAGAAGAGAGAAGAAGAAGAAGAAGAATAGAGTAGAAGAAGAAGAAGAAGAAAGAAGAAGAGAAGAAGAAGAAGAAGAAGAAGAGAGAAGAAGAAGAAGAAGAGAAGAAGAAGAAGAAAACAGAAGAAGAGAGCAGAAGAAAGAAGAAGAAGAAGAAGAAGAAGAAGAAGAAGAAGAAGAGAGAAGAAGAGAAGAAGAAGAAGAAGAAGAAGAAGAACAAGAACAACAACAACAACAACAACAACAACAACAACAACAACAACAACAACAATAGCAACAGCAACAACAATAAAGGAAAAGCCATTGTTGTGTGCAAAGGATGCTGAAAAGTGAAATGTTGCATCCAACTTTAGTCCAATAACGTGCCTTCGGCTAATGTGGACCCTAATGTCAAGTGTGTTAACCAGTGAACTGTATAGAAAGCTGGAAAATAGTGGGCTGCTACCTATTAAACAGAAAGGGTGCCGAAAGAACAGCAGGGAACGAAGAAGCATCTCTTAATTCATAATCTAATTATTGGGAACTGCAAGAGAAGACACACAAACCTGAGAATGGCATGGGTTGACTATCGTAAAGCCTACGATATGATACCTCAAATGGGTGGATTAGCTGAAAAGATGAGAGGATTTATATGGGATAGCATGACATGCAGCAGAACGGAATTGACAGCTGGGAATAAAGTATTAAGAGAGGTAAAAATCAAGAGTGGGATCTTCCATGGGGACAGTGTATCTCCTATTAATATTCGGGTTTGGAATGTTTCCCTTGAGTGAAATACTACAATAAATCGAATTTGGGAAGGCGTAAGGGTACCTGAACCACTCACTATATTCATGGACGATTTGAAGCTATTCATAAAAACAGAAGAACTGGACAGCCTAAACCGGTCTGTGCGGAATTTCTCCAATGATATTAAGATGGAGTTTGGACTCTGAAAATGTGCTATGATAGTGATGAGGCAAGGAAAGTTTTTCAAAGCAGAAGGCATATGGTTGACAAGTGGTGAAATGCTGAAGGTAATTCCATCTCAATGCAGGTATAAATACCTGGGAATACTTGAAGCAGACGGAATCAAACACAATGACAAAAACAGGAAAAGACAAAAAGAGAGCACCCGCAAGGAGTGATAAAAATATTAGCTTCAAAGCTAAATGTCAGAATCATAATTTCGGCAATCGACTCGCGCGCAGTCGCAGTAGATCGGTATGGCACTGGAAGGCGGCGAGCTGGCAGAAACGTTAGCACGCCGGGCGAAATGCTTAGCGGTATTTCGTCTTCCGTTACGTTGAGAGTTCAAATTCCGCCGAGGTCGACTTTGCCTTTTATCCTTTCGGGGTCGATAAATTAAGTACCAGTTACGCACTGGGGTCGATGTAATCAACTTAATCTGTCTGTCTGTCCTTGTTTGTCCTCTCTGTGTTTAGCCCCTTGTGGGTAATAAAGAAATAGGTATTTCGTCTGCATTACGTTGTGAGTTCAAATTCCGCCGAGGTCGACTTTGCCTTTCATCCTTTCGGGGTCGATAAATTAAGTACCAGTTACGCACTGGGGTCGATGTAATCGACTTAATACCTATGTCTGTCCTTGTTTGTCCCCTCTGTGTTTAGCCCCTTGTGGTTAATAAAGAAATAGGTATGACGCTGGAATCCTGAAGTAACCAGAGAAGGAACTAAAAGAAATAGGCAGAAAGTCAAGAAAGCTTCTAACGATGCATGGTGCCCATCATTTACGTGCAGACACTGGTTGCCTATACATGAAGAGAGACAGGGCGGGATATGAGTACAAACTGCAGAGAGTAGTGGGGTCAGATGCCAGCAAAATGTTCTGAGGTTTCCCAATCCAAACAGATCAGGTGCTAGAGCATTACAGACCGAACTTAGCAGTGGTGGACAAGATGCACTACATATACTATATAGTTGATGTTGCATGTTCCTTTGACCCACGAATAGTCAAGAAGGAAGGCATGAAGATAAATAAATAGAAATAGCCCGGGTATGGAAAATGAAGAAAGTGAAGATAGTGCCAATTATTAGGTCCTTTGTTAGGTCCTTTGGAACAATAACAGAAGGTATCAAGTGGAATATAAAGGAAATTGGAATAGAGTGCCCAGTAGAACTGTTACAAAAGGTTTGGCCTCCTTGTCACGGCCAGAATAATCAGGAAAGTATTAGATAACTGAAAAGAATGGATAGCATGGTACCGTAGGTTGTAGGTATCAAACCCGCTATGCATGTAAGAATCCAGGAGCTCTAACAAAACTTGTGATAAAGAGAAATAATAATGACAGTCGTTATCATCACCATCATCATCATCATCATCATCATCATCATCATCATCATCACCACCCCCACCATCATCATTATCATCATCACCACCACCACCATCATCATCATCATCATCATCATCTTCGTCGTCGTCGTCGGCGTCATCATTATCATCGTCATCATCATCGTCATCATATTTGATTTTTGAAATTCGTCCGTATCATTTCAGATTACAACAAATTGCATTCTGCTTTTTTTCCTTCCATCCATCTCTCTTCCTGCATCAACCCTACCAGCTTCACTTACTATAACCACTTTAACCAATCTTGGCCACTCAACAGAATATATCACTCTACTATCGCCATCTCACCACTCGTCTTCACAACTAACATCTTCGTAGCATTTCACTTTTCAATCGACATTTATCAATGGAATTCAATTAATATATCTCTTCCTTATAAAGGAAAAGTTTCATTAACCATTAATTTTCGGTCAAGTCTTCGCAAATTTCCATTTCAATGATTTCGTTTATATCCCAATCCCCAAGTAAAAGGACCCGCTACATCATACATCAACCTGGCAGGAATGCAGCCGCATCAACACTTTATCTTGTCTTTGACATCATTTCTTAATTTTCATGAATATTACTCCGACGCAGAAAAGCAAAGATAATTGCAAAGCCTATCCAATACATACATAGAATACAACCGCAGCTTCTCAGTCTCAGATTTAATGAATTTCAGATTTAAGGGAACGAATGATGAGAACGCTAATAATGATAACGAAATACTACTACTAAAAATAATCCTTTCTGAAATTTGTGGGTGGGAGGACTGGTCGATTACATCGACACCAGTATTTTACTGGTACTAATTTCATCGACCCAGAAATGATGAACGGCAGAGTGGAGCTCGGCGGAATTTGAACTCATACCGCTAAGCATTTCGCCCGGCTTGCTAACGATTCTAATTTCTTTATTGTCCACAAGGGGCTAAACATAGAGAGGACAAACAAGGACTGACCGATTATATTGACCCCAGTAACTGGTACTTAATCTATTGACCCTGAACGGATGAAAGACAAAGTCGACCTCGGCGGAATTTGAACTCAGAACGTACCGGCAAACGAAATACCTATTTCTTTACTACCCACAAGGAGCTAAACACAGAGGGGACGAACAAGGACAGACAAACGGATCAAGCCGATTACATCGACCCCAGTGCATAACTGGTACTTATTGAATCGACCCCAAAAGGATGAAAGGTAAAGTCGACCTCGGCGGAATTTGAACTCGGAACGTAGCGACAGACGAAATACCTATTTCTTTACTACCCACAAGGGGCTAAACACAGAGAGGACAAATAAGGACAGACAAACGGATTAAGTCGATTACATCGACTCCAGTGCGTAACTGGTACTTAATTTATCGACCCCGAAAGGATGAAAGGCAAAGTCGACCTCGGCGAAATTTGAACTCAGAATACTGAGTAACGTCAGACGAAATACGGCTATGCGTTTCGCCCGGCGTGCTAACGTTTCTGCCAGCTCGCCGTCATGCCATTATCAAAATAATGAGGAGGAGGATAATAACAATAATAATAATGATGATGATGATGATGAGGATAATAATAATAATAATAATAATAATGATAATAATAATAATAATAATACATGTGTGCATGTATATTTATCTAATACAAGGAGAAACAATGGTTTATAGAATTGTTCTGCATAAATAGTTTTGAAATTTATGTATTTCTGATTATAATTAACGAATATGCAACACTTCGATGGATACAGTTTATGATATTATAATAATAATATAATAATAATAATAATAATAATAATAATAATAATAATAATAATAATAACAATAATAATAATAATAATAATAATAATAATAATAACAAGAATAGCAATAGTAATAATTATAGTAATAATAATAATAATAATAATAATAATAATAATAATAATAATAATAATAATAATAATAATAATAGAATCTACAGAACACCAAAAAGTCTTTGAAGCAATGCATCCAGGTCATGGCTCAGGTAGTTAGATGAAAAAAGAGATGCAAGTTCTAGAACAAAAAATATGAAATCTTTGAAACTGACTAAACCTAATTTTACCAGGTGATATGGAGCAGTAAAAAATGTCAATGAAGGAGCTGAATCGATTAAAAGAGAAATAGACAGAATGAGAGGTATTAACCATCAGGAATGATTTGAAAGAGAGCTGCGAGAGCTAAGGCAGGCATTTAGACAATCAGCTAAATGCAAATCACCTAGAACAGACCAAATACCTAACTTTTTGTTAAATGCACTCACATGAAATTATGTCTATAATACAAATCAGGAACGAAATCCTGAACTGGCTGACACAAGGCAGAACATACAATCAGAGAAAAGCAGATGAAACAAAACACAAAATACACTATAGGTCAATAAGATGTCTTATTACGAGGTACCAAGTACTGACATCTATACTGGATGGAAGCACTCCGTCGGTTACGACGATGAGGGTTCCGGTTGATCCGAATCAACGGAACAGCCTGCTCGTGAAATTAACGTGTAAGTGGCTAAGCACTCCATAGACACGTGCACCCTTAACGTCGTTCTCAGGGATATTCAGCATGACACAGAGTGACAAGGCCGGCCCCTTGAAATACAGGTACAATAGAAACAGGAAGTAAGAGTGAGAGGAAGTTGTGGTGAAAGAGTACAGCAGGGATCACCACCATCCCCTGTCGGAGCCTCGTGGAGCTTTTAGGTGTTTTCGCTCAATAAACACTCACAACGCCCGGTCTGGGAATCGAAACCGCGATCCTATGACCGCGAGTCCGCTGCCCTAACCACTGGGCCATTACGCCTCCACTGACATCTATACTAATACTGTGATGAAAATGAAATCATTCCACAAGAACAAAAGGAGGGAAGCGGAACTCTTTTGGATGCAAAGCTCAAGTGTTGCTTAATGACATAATTCTAGAAACCTTTTGCTCCTAAATGAGAAATCTATGCATTGATTTGATTGATTATTAAAAAGAGCCTGTGATATTGGAAGTCGTAGAAATTTACAAACTACTTCCATGATACATTATTTACATTCGACGGATATTTGTCCTCATCTTGTTTGTTGTTAACACAACGTTTCGGCTGATATACCCTCCAACCCTTCATCAGGTGTCTTGGTGAAATTTCGAACCTGGGTTCTCATTCTTAAGATATTTTTCGATGTTCTTCTTCCTTTTCTTCTTCTTCTTCTTCTTCTTCTTCTTCTTCTTCTTCTTCTTCTTCTTCTTCTTCTTCTTCTTCTTCTTCTTCTTCTTCTTCTTCTTCTTCTTCTTCTTCTTCTTCTTATTATTATTATTATTATTATTAGTAGTAGTAGTAGTAGTAGTAGTAAGTAGTAGTAGTAGTATTGTTGTTGTTGTTATTGTGCAGGTAACTGCTTGGAATCGAACTCAGAAATTTCCCCAAGACACCTGAAGAAGTCTGGAGGATATATCAGCCGAAACGTTGTGTTAACAACAAACAAGATGAGGACAAATATCCGTCAAATGTAAATAATGTAAATAATGCAACTGACGTACATAATTCCTCATCTCTTAAATATAGAACTGTATTACCTTCCATGATATCTAATAGTCAAATAAACTTTAAATTAATTGCAGAACATTACAAAGCAACTCTCTCTCTCTCTCTCTCTCTCTCTCTCTCTCTCTCTCTCTCTCTCTCTCTCTCTCTCTCTCTCTCTCTCTCTCTCTCTCTCTCTCTCTCTCTCTCTTTATCTCCTCTCTTTTCTGGCCTTGCTCTCTCTCTAATATCAAGTGAGCTCAACGACATGGGATATGAGTATGAGATGAAGAGCAAAAAAGAAGGCATTAACCTTTTTTTTTTTTGTTGTTGTTGATGATCTGAAATTCTATGTTGAGAATAACCAAGAGTTGAGACTTCTAACAACTGTAAAGTAATACAGAAATATCATTGGCATGGAATTTGGCCTTAACAAGTAGGTTAAAGCAATGTCTAAAAGAGGAAATACAACAAAAATATCACCTGTCAAGCTCGATATAGATAGAACCATAAAGGAAGTTAAACCCAGAAGGCACCTATAAAATCTCTTGGCATAAACGAAGGTGATAAAATTAAACACATTCAAATGAAAGAGAAAATACAAAAGCAAGAAAGAATAAACTGATATTTGTTATAGCAAGAAATAATAGAAATTTTATATGAACACTTCCGTAGTCAGCTGATGTAATATCTTGTCGTCTGGAATCTGTAATTCTTTAAGAAGTTAATATTCTCTATTGAAATATAAGCTCTCACCTACGGAGAAGAAAGAAAAGAACAGTGACATATTTATCAATTAACTTCTATTTTGTTCAACTGAGGGCATTCTAGTTCATACGTCTGTATCTCACGTAGGAATAACAAAATACTTGTGAAACACAAGTGACAAAATACGGAAATATGTGGTAAAATTCATGAACAGTGAAACGTGTGCGATTCGAAATGTAACAATTATAGGAGTATTGTTAAGGTGTTCAAATTTCTATTCAATTACAAGCATAACTAAGACTAAAATATATCTTACAGAATTACATAGAAAAGTTTAGTTAGAAAAATTGTTAACTGGGTTTCTAAAAGAAAAACGGGGTTGACTTATTTCGTCTTCTCAGTAGAAACTGGATTGGAAAGTTTACTTTTAACATACTATAAATGCTAAATTTTTAAGACAAAAGTCAAACGTTGTTATAAGTACAATTGTGTATCGGCTGAACTTTATTTCTTGGTGAGACCGCATTTGTAATCGAACACTTTCCGTCCTGTCTCGATGGTCAGTGCTAAATGCTTTCATGTCATCGCTTATGGTTTTTAAATTTTATTTATTTATTCATGTGGCTGTATAGTTAGTAGCTTGATGACCAACCACATGGTACCGGGTTCATTCCCACTGCATGGCACTTTGGGCAAGTGTCTTCTGCTATAGTCTCGGACCGACCAAAGCCTTAAGAGTGGATTAGGTAGACAGAAACTGAAAGGAGCCTGTCGTATATATGTAGATATATATATATATATATATATGTATGTGTGTGTGTGTGTGTGTTTGTGTGTCTGTGTTTGTCCACCCAATATCGCTTGACAACTGATGGTTGTGTGCTTACGTCCCCGTAACTTAGCGGTTCGGCAAAAGAGACCGATAGAATATGTACTACGCTTACAAAGAATAAGTCCTGGGGTCGATTTGCTCGACTAAAGGCGGTGCCCCAGCATGACCGCAGTCAAATGACTGAAACAAGTAAAAGAGAAACAAGAGAGTTATAGAGGATGTGTTTATATAAAAGAATCATAGTACAGAAAATGATTAGATTATAAATTGCCTCCATATATTTCAATGCTTCGAAAAGACGGTTTTCAGTTCAATTTCTGAAACATGTGGCTGCGTGGTAAGTAGTTTACTTGCAAACCACATGGTTCCGGGTTCAGTCCCACTGCGTGGCACCTTGTGTAAGTGTCTTCTACTATAGCCTCAGGCCGACCAAAGCCTTTGTGAGTGGATTTGGTAGAGGGAAACTGAAAGAAGCCCGTCGTCTATATGGTTGTGTGCATGTGTTTGTGTATCTGTGTTTGTCCTCGCAACATCGCTTGACAACCGATGCTGGCGCGTTTACGTCCCCGTAACTTAGCGGTTCGGCAAAAGATATGGATAGAATAAGTACTAGGCTTACAAAGAATAAGTCCTGGGATTGATTTGCTCGACTAAAAGCGGTGCTCCAGCATGTCTGCAGTCAAAATGACTGAAACAAATTAAAAGAATAAAAGAATATACACCCATATATTGTATAATTGCCAGACCTCTATTTAGCATTGTTCTAAACGTCTTCAATGGGAATTCGTTTCATTTCTCAATAAACTTAAGCTCGTCCTGTATGTAAGTATGATCTCATGGGAAAATGCGATTGAGAGAGGGCGGTGGTATTAAAACAAGGCACTAGCTCGAGCTCAGCAACTTGGAAAGTGCACTAACCTATATCCCACAACATCTACATGTGTGTGTTTGTGCGAATAGTTATATGGATACTTGTGTGTATTTTAATACAATTGTGTGAGAGAGCTTATGTACGTCTGTGCATGTCTGTAAGCATGTTTATGTATCAGTATGTCTGTGTTTATCATAATATACATACATATATATATATATATATTAATAAATAAAACATATGCATATATATATACATATATGTACGTACCAACCTCTACATGTATATATACACGCCTATATGAGTACAGGACACCAAAAAAACGTCGAACACAATGATATATATATATATATATATTAATAAATAAAACATATGCATATATATATACATATATGTACGTACCAACATTACATGTATATATACACGCCTATATGAGTACAGGACACCAAAAAAACGTCGAACACAATGATATATATATATATATATATTAATAAATAAAACATATGCATATATATATACATATATGTACGTACCAACCTCTACATGTATATATACACGCATATATGAGTACAGGACACCAAAAAAACGTCGAACACAATGAGA
>NW_021835443.1:10000-22500 GCF_006345805.1 Octopus sinensis | reverse complement strand
CTTGCATTTATTCCCTTTGGTTGCGTTTGAAAATTTTGAGTCAAAGCTAAATTTAGATTGCAAAGTATGTTTACCTTCTCTAGATTTCTAACAAGGTCTTGGCTCGTATCATCCTTGATGGAATCAAAACTAACATCCTCGGTGCTATTTCGCCACGAAACTAGTGTGGTAAAAGATTTTGAGCGACATTCCTTGACCCTAGCCTTAGGTTGAAGCTTGCTCTCAAAAGAAAAGAAAAATAGAATTTGCACACAGGACTTCTCCATGTTTTTTTGTTGAATAACTTTGGATGTCCTTTAATTAATGCTTCTTTTTTTGCTCCACGAGGATGTTTCTCTTTGAACATTCCGTTCCGGGGAATACTATTCTTGTCTTCAAACACGCAATGCAAAAATATTTTGGCGTCGATATTTTATAATCTTTCTTGGATTTCAACGTTTGACACTCTTTTTTCTGATTTTGTGTTGCATGTAGGAAAGTGCATCGCTTACTGGTTAGAGTTTAGCACACACTATCGCAAGATCGAAGTTTCAATTCTTGAGCCAGCTGGTACGTTGTGTTCTTCAGCAACACACATCATCTCACGTTGCTCTACGGTCACATCTGACATGTAGTCCACCGTGTACATGTTCAGACAAAGCCTGAGTACATGGAGGGAGTGAGCTAATGTACAGCGCATGTGTTTAATCACTATAAACCCAAACATTGGTGCAGGTTGCTCTGCAAGAAATTATAGAAACGTCATCCTTGGACATCAAGCCATGCACCATCCCACAATCTTTTGCATATACTCTTTTACTCTTTTACTCTTTTATCTGTTTCAGTCATTTGACTGCAGCCATGCTGGAGCACTGCCTTTAATCGAGCAACTCGACCCCGGGTCTTATTCTTTTGTAAGCCCAGTACTTATTCTATCGGTCTCTTTTGCCGAACCGCTAAGTAACGGGGATATAAACACACCAGCATCGGTTGTCAAGTGATGTTGGGGGAACAAACACAGACACACAAACACACACACGCATATATATATATACGACGGGCTTCTTTCAGTTTCCGTCTACCAAATCCACTTACAAGGCTTTGGTCGGCCCGAGGCTATAGTAGAAGACGCTTGCCCAAGGTGCCACGCAATGGGACTGAACCCGGAACCATGTGGTTGGTAAACAAGCAATTTACCACACTAATACTTAATACTACATAGCCCCAAGGCGGCAAGCTGGCAAAAACGTTAGCTAGCTGTACGAAATGCTTAGCAGCATTTCGTCTGTCGCTACGTTCTGAGTTCAAATTTTGCCGAGGCCGACTTTGACTTTCGATAAACTGAGTACCAGTGAAACACTGGGGTCGTTGTAATCGACTATTTCCCTTCCCCCAAATTTCAGGCCTTGTACCTATTCTAGAAAGGATTATTGCATAGCACCTGGTCATCATTGATCGAACAGACATAAATCATTTTAGGCATGACTAAACTGTACGTTGTTCTATATTTAAGAGATGAGGAATTATGTACATTATTTACATCATTTACATTAGTTACATTTGACGGATATTTGTCCTCATCTTGTTTGTTGTTAACACAACGTTTCGGCTGATATACCCTCCAGCCTTCATCAGGTATCTTGGAGAAATTTCGAACCTGGGTTCTCAATCCTAAGGTATTTTTCGATGCTATTATTATTATTATTATTATTGTTTTTTTGTGTTTTTTTTAAATTATTATTATTTAGGTCACTGCTTGGAATCGTACTTGGAATCTTGGGATTAGTAGCCCGCGCTTTTAACCACTATGCTATATTAGGAATGAGAACCCAGGTTCGAAATTTCCCCAGACACCTGATGAAGGCTGGAGGGTATATCAGCCGAAGCGTTGTGTTAACAAAAAAAAAAAACAAGATGAGGACAATTATCCCTCAAATATAAATAATGTAAATAATGTTATCTGTATGTTAGCCAAGAGTTGCCTCTAAGACGACGTTACACACTGCAGTCTACATTGTAAAAGACAGTTACATGTGATGAGAGAAGGATTAGATTCTTATTTCTGGCAAGCAGAGAAGCCACGTGAGAGCTTGTTCGTAATTAATGGGAAATGTTTGGCAGGTTATTAACGTTCTTAATGTACATCTAAAGAGAACGGTCTATCACAATGAACTACAGATGTAGTAAATAATAATAAATCATAGTTGATGTACATATAAACATATAATGATGAAACACATACGCAAACACATACTCACACTGACACACACACACACACATACATACACACACACATATGCACACACACAATCCTTTCTGTTGAAGGGTGTAGGCTCGAAACTCAAAGGACATTTCCATTCCTCTCGAGCGTTAAACTAATACACCTGCCTGTCTGTTTCACCTGTCTTCGCCTTTTCTTTTGTTTCCTGTAAATTTGACCGATATTTATATGTATATATATATATATATATATATATATATATATATATATATGTGTGTGTGTGTGTGTGTGTGTGTATATATATATATATATGTGTGGTGTATATATATATATATGTATGTATGTATATATATATTTGTATATATATATGTATATATATATTGTTGTATTTGGGGACGGTCATGTTGCCAGTTTAGCCAATAAAACACACGCACTATATATTTGGTGTTAATTCGGTTCAGCTTTATTTTATTTTTTACATTAATCGTATTTCAGCCAGAGTTCTTTCATCACACTTCTGTGACTTTATCAATGGTCCTTTGCTTTCTCCTCTCTTATTTGTGTGTCTTTCCTTACTACCGATCAACCATTTTGCATTTTGTATATATATATATATATATATATATATATATATATATATATATATATACATATATATATATATATGATTCAAGTAGAGGTTTTTTGATAGCCTCATAAAGGTATTTTATCAGCCAAAGACATACTGGTTCAATACCTAATATTTGCGTCGGAGGAGGTTCATATCCTCAACATAGTAGATTTATATATAAACCATGGTTTATAGTCACATAAATGAAGAATAAGAAAATGGAGTTATTGAAGTTAATAAGCGATTATTATCAGCCAAAAATTGATCATTATCACTTACGGCCGTTTCAGTTAAGCACAGGGAAAATTAAGAGATAACTATCGATCTTATTAACTTCAATATATCCATTTTCATATCCTTCATTTACATATATATGTGTATACATATATATATATGTATATATATATATTATATATATATATATAATATATATATATATATATATATATATATATATATATATATTATATATATATATATATATATATATATATATATATATATATATATATATATATATATATATATATATATATATATATATACATAAGGATGAGATCGATAATTTAATTATCGATCTTATCAGGTAGCCAGCATAGGAATAAAAATCATTCAAATCTAATAATTATTATTAAAATTATAATTTAGGCTAACTAAGAGATACCTCCACGCTGGAAATAGCAGCCAAATCTTGACTCTAAGGCCACATTAAATGTTCAATAATGTGATTTTAGAGTCAAGGTTTGGCTGGTACTTCCAGCGTGGAGGTATCTCTTAGATACCCTAAATTATAATATATATATATATATATATATATATATATATATATACATACATACATACACAAGCACACACATTTACATATATATTTGTGCGTAAGTGTATGTACACATATATTTGTATCTATACTTTTGCTGATACGATGTGCTCCTTTATCGGGTTGACGGTATTCGGGGTAATCCTATTAGTCAGCCAATAAGACTTCCATCTAAACTGAACACATGAGATACTGTCTGCGCAGAGATAATGTTTGTTTCTAACAAGAAAACCAGAAGATTTGCTCTATTTTAGAAGCCCACAAAAATCCAAGTCTCTTTTGTTTTATACTCTCAAAAAATCTTCAATGAGAATTTAGAATTTACTCTATAATTTCTTATCACGTTTCAGTTTATGATTCTATCATTTTAGCATTGATACGACCGCAGTGTTCATCCAAACGGTAGGTTTCTTCGGTTTGCAGTGAAGCTCTACTATATTTAACCTCATCCCTCATTTCTAGACACAAGTTTGCTGGAGACTAGAGGCAGAATATGAAGATAGAACGTAAAACCTGACCAAGCGAACAAGACCTCGCATGTGATGCTTTAATAATTTTTGCAGTTCACTGCACTGAAATATTCCTGTATTTATCAACACAGAAAGAATGAATAATAAACCTTACCTCAATCGGAATCGAACTCAAATCGCGGAAAGGCCGAACAAATAGCGCATGAAGTTTTATCCAACATTCTAACGATTTCTATTTCGTAGTATGATTATAGATAGTAAAGAAAATGATATAATAATTTATGTTTCTCTCCTGCTTCGAAATGTAATGGCTCCCTCAGCAAAAGAGTGCAAAACTTTTGGTTCACTAACACGCTTTTTATTTCTATTTTCTATCTGGTATGAAACTACTACAAAAGTAGTAGTCGCCCTCCCACGTCTTCGCTGTATCCCACTAAAGACAATTTTCAAAATCATTCATTGCTAGATTGATATATTTATCAATTCCATTCTCACCTGCAATTTGCTTGCAGGCATCGGTGTAATGATCAAAGTGAATATCAAACGCTTATGTATCTTACTAACCAATCTACAAAGCAGTAAAACTGAGCATTATGACGAAGTGAAAAAATACTGCCTAAGTATAGACACAAGCACAAACACACGCTTACACACGGACATATATATTATGTATGTAAGTATCGGTGTGTACGTATGTGTGTATACGTACTCACGCGCGCACACGCGCAAGCACACACATATACACACACTTAAACGTATTTCTTAACTTTCTGTTAATTGAAAACATTAAAAAGGTATATAAATATTCAGTCATTGGGTTCTCCTTCTCCTGATTGTTCACTGAAAACTCTCTCTCTCTCACTCTTTCTCTCTCTCTATCAATCTATCTATCTCTGTCTCTCTATATATAATGATGGTTGTGTGTATGTATGCATATATATATATATATATATAATATATATATATATATATATATATATGTATGTATATTATAATTGTGTGTGTGTTCAGATGTGTGTCTGAAAAGAGGAAAAATAACAAAAATGATGAAGATGAGGATGACGATGAGAAGTAGGAGGAAGATTAGAATGGTAATTAGAATGGTAATGTGGTGGTGGTAGTGGTGTTGGTGGTGACGGTAATAATTCTCTTTTCATTTTAGCACAAGGCCAGCAAATTTGAGAGACGGTTAAATCTGTTACATCGAACCCGGTTCATGACGGGTACTTTATTTTATTAAACCAGGGTAACATTGAAAGAGAAAAGATGAATGAATACAAGATGTAAAAAAATGTACAGGAAAGATTATTTGACGTGAATTAGGCTTGTGCTCCAATCGAGTCTAAATGGCCGCTATAAGATTAGAGCAATTAATACGTAGGCTGTTGCTTTGATGAGATATAGGGCCGGGATATCATCTTGGAAGAAGCATGACTTACAAGAGATAGACCAGGGAACACGTAAATTAATGATAATGAACGAGGAAATACAATCCAAGAGTTTAGTTTCATGGTTGTTTGTGAAGAGGAAAGAAGAAGGACGGGGATTAGTGTGTTGTGAAGGTTGTGTAAGGGAAGAGGAGAATAACCTGGCTTGGTCTGCCAAGGGGAGAAAAGAAGAAATGACTGAAGCAGTGAAAATGCAGGGAACCTTAAAAGATCCAGCACAATTTAAGGAAAACCAGAGAGAGAGCAGATGAAGAAAATTTGGCGGGACAAGAAAATGCACAGTCAGTTCTTGAAGAATATAAATGAGATTGATTGGAAGTGAATCTGGCAATGGCTGTAGAAAGGAAACTTAAAAGAGCCCACTGAGGCATTAGTGTGCAGCACACAAGAACAAGCACTCAGAACAAACTACTCCAAATATTACATTGATAAAATCCCTGACTCACAAGAGTGTAGGATGTGCTCTGAGATGTGAGAAAGTATAAGCCATATTGTCAGTGAGTGCTGTCAGCTCGCACAACGCGAATACAAAAGGAAACATGACAATGTGACCAGATATCTCCACTGGCTGTTGTGTGGTACAGCAAACTTTGAGAGAGTCGAACAATGGTATGTACATAAGCTAGAGGGAGTAGTGGAAAACAAACATTACAAAATACTCTGGGATTTTAACATGCAGTGCGACCAAGTCATAGAGGCGAGACGACCAGATATCGTGCTCATTCATAAAGATCAAAAATAAATGAAGATAGTAGGATGAAATGTAAAGAAAGATTGAGAAATAATAGCCACTGCGGGACGACATAGGAAAGTTATGGGGCATGAAGAAAATAATGGTGATACCGTTGGATATTGGAGCATTACGAGCAGTTTCCAAGGTCTTTGAAAGCCATATTATACTCGAGGTAATCCAGAAGATAGCATTGTTGGGAACAGCTCGCATTCTAAGGAGAGTATTATCTCTTTGAGTCGCAGGAGAAAGCACCACTTGGAACCTTGGGTGATTTGCTGTTGCCTGCTTTTAAATAAAGATTAACCGGTAATTAAAAACTATCCGGGAATCTTTCATTATAGGCAAAATGAAAATAATAATAATAATAATAATAATAATAATAATAATAATAATAATAATAATAATAATATAATAATAATAATATAATAATAATAATAATAATAATAATAATAATAGGGTGTTTCTTTCAACATCCTTAAACAACACTTATTCAGGGACCGTTTGAGGGGGATGGGCTACTCAACCTGAAGAAAATTCTAACTGGGCCCCACCTGCAAGGTCATGTGCTGTTTATCTTTTTATGAGATCACCATGTCGCGCACGTATGGTTTTGATGCATCTGCCTGGTGTACCTTTATCAGACGGGTAGTCATGATGGATATATTGGGCTTCGTATATTATACCCCAGTGTCACTTTGATGGCATGAACTGCTCTCTCACTCAATAATAATAATAATAATAATAATAATAATAATAATAATAATAATAATAATAATAATAATAATAATAATAATAAATATATCAGTGTGACTAAGTATAGGAGACAATAAGGAACATTTGAACTATAGGCACCATACACGCAATAGGTTGCCACCCTTACCGTCTGCCTAATTGCACTCACAAGTCATGGGTCAACCGGAGGCTATAGTAAAATACACTTGACCGAAACTCTACGAAGAGTTATCGAACATGGATCTTCTGACTGGAGAAGGGGAAATCGATGGTTTAAGGAATGACAAGATAAATCCAGATACCTAATATGAATTATAAGGAATCGACTGGGAGAGATATTGATGTTGGTGTGATCGCCTAAAGCCTTTTTGGGCAATACTACAACATGACAGGAGATTAGCTATAGAGACCAGTAAAATCAAGAGATGTGTGTAGGTATATATGCCTCTGTGTGTGTGTGTGTGTGTGTCTGTGTGAGTGAGTGTGTAAATAGATTCAGAGACATGTAGAGATCTATAAATACACATACGTTCCTGCCCCACCCACATATATATATAGGTCTACACACACACTTATATATATATTTATATATATATATATATATATATATATATGTATATATATATATGTATGTATATATGTATATATATATATATGTATATATATATATATGTATATATATATATATATGTATGTATATATGTATATATATATATATATGTATATATATATGCATACATACATAGACACTATGTACACATATATATATATTGAGAGTTACACACACACAAACACATATATGATATTCTATATAATATATATGTATACAATATGCACACATATATAAATACTTATATACATACATGTATACACACACGCACACATACATATATACATATATATATATATGTGATGATAGATAGATAGATAGATAGATAGATAGATAGATAGATAGATAGATAGATAGATAGATAGATAGATAGATAGATAGATAGATAGATAGATAGATAGGAACACACACCAACACACACACACACGCGCACACACCACGGGGGAGAATTAAAGAAAATGATAGACAGAAAGTGAGAGAGAAATTAAGAGAGATACATGGATGGACTGACGACTGGAAGTTTGTATGGATACCTAGACAGATCGACTGATATTGTAATATTAAGGAAGTTCTACTCAGAGAAGTAGTTGAGAAAGTAAGAACTGAACATCGTAATAAACAACAATATTCCCTGAAGACAGTCTTGAATAAATAAGCAATTAAGGCGATGAGATACTTTAGTCAACAACCTCGTTACGGAAAGTAACGACCATTATTTCCCTTCATATATATTTTTTTATGATTCTGTCTGTCGAACTGTCGATACTTGTAGCTGTCTCTGTCAGAAAAAGAAAAAAGAAGAAAAACCTATAGCCTATATTGTCGGTATAAGCGTATATGTGTTTATTATTTGAACGTGTGTATGTGTATCTATGTCTACGAGAGTGTGAGTTCGTTCGTGTATATACATATATATATATATATATGAGTGTGTGTGTGTGTGTATGCATGTATGTATGAAAGTATATATATATAATATATATTTATTTATTTATGTGTGTGTATGTATGTATGCATGTATATATATATATACACAGACACACATATATATGTACATATAATTTTCCATATATATGCATATATACAAATAGCACATATATATATATGCACATATATATAAATATTATATAATATATTTACACACATATTTATTTCTATATATATGTATATGAATGTGTATATATATATATACATATATATATATATAATATATATATATATATATATATATATATATTTATATTTATGTATGCATGTATATATGTATATATGTATTGTATATATGTATATATTATAACTATCTATATATATCTATATGCATACAATTATATATGATATACATATATATACATTTATGTATATACATGTATGTGTTTGTGTGTGTGTGTATTTACACATACGTGTTCACCTGTTTTGTGTACGCGTTTGTGTGTGTCTCTCTCATTCTCATAAGTTGATTACCGTTCCAGAAGATAGAAAGACTAATGACATTTTCAATTCTTAATTTTAAAAGAGAAAAATATGTCCACGTGATTGGCAGAACTGGAAAAGCACTACTTACAATATCCACAGTTTAGTTCAGTCGGTCAGCATATATTCAGTATTTAGATTAGTCTGTGTATCTTCTAAGTACAATATATTCTGGTGTCAACTTTAAATGTTATTTATCACAGCTAAGTAAATGCGTACTAATGAAGGGACATGATATCGTTATTTCTCTGTCTTTTCCTTGTAAGAAAAAATTTTCATAAAGTATGTACGTGTATGAATGTTATCTGCGTATGCTAGTTAGAATTATTGTATTCATTTGAATATAAATATACGTGTGTATATCTATCTAAGCTATCGATCTGTCTATGTCTATTTGCACACACATACATACATACACACACATACACACACACCACACATACACACACACACATACACACACACACATACACACACACACACATACACACACACACACACACTTATATATATAGTTGAAATTTACAGGAAAGCAAAAGACAAAGACAGGTATATAAATAACAAGCAGGTGCATTAGTTTGACGATATATATATATATATATGTATATGCATATGTATATATATGTGTGTATATATATATGTGTGTGTGTGTATATATATGTATGTATGTATATATGTGTATATATATATGCATAAATATATATGTGTGTGTATATATATGTAAATATATATATGTGTGTAGTATATATGTGTGTAGTATATATATATGTATACATATATATGTCTATATATATATATTATATATATGTATATATATATATATATATATATATATATATATATGTGCGTGTGTGTGTGTATAGATATATATATATATAATTATGTATATATAATAATATATATCATATATATATATATATATATATATATATATATATGTGTGTGTGTGTGTATATATATATATTATATATATAAACAGGGCGAAGGCGTGTCTGTGTGGTATGAAGGTTGCTTTCCAACAACACGGTTCCGAGTTCAGTCCCTCTGAGCGGCACCGTATGTATATTTTCGTTTATTCTTTACTTGTTTCAGTCATTTGACTGCGGTCACACTGGAGCACAACTTTGAACATTTTAATCATGTCCATCGACCATAGTACTTAATTTCAAGCCTGGTACTTATTCTATCGATCATTTTTACCGAAACGGTTAGCTATGGGAGGCAAACACACCAACACCGTTTGTCAAGCGGTTATGGGGGAGACAAACATAGATACACACACACACCACACACACACACACCATATATATATATATATATATATATATATATATATATATATATATATGGCGATTTTTTTCCTCTGTCTTCCCTTCTCTGGATCTTTCCTTCTATGTTTCCGACGAAGAGCTCCGCTCGAAACGTTAAACCCTCCTTCTTTCCTACTTTCCTTAGCGTCCAATAATAGTATATTTGTTCCACGTCCTCGCGTTGTTGTGTTTTTTTGTGCTTTCTTGTTTGGATTAACTTTATATATATATATATATATATATATATATTGCGCATATCAATCCAGTTCATAAAATTATGAAAAGGACAAAGGCAGCACAGTGAGGGGTCGGGTAACGAAAGAAGTCTCTGATTTAAGTAGGAAATTAAAAATGCCACCCGAGCAAACAAGAACGTTTACAATGTATGGCTTGGAAACAAATCTACCTACCCTTTTATGCAGGCAGAAACCGAAAAACGGACAGAGTGGCTAGGTTGCAGAATCCCATCACAGATTCGTTCCTAACCTGAAACGCCGTCTTATTAATTCCTCAAGGACTGAGATAGCGATTTCAAGGGACCATATTTTCGATGCTCTCAACTATGACGTAAGAAGAGCTACAGAAGTGACACGATGGGATTACAGAAACACTGTATTCAAGTCCTTCAGCGGTATCAATTCAATTCAATTTTTATTGGCTCAAAAAGCAAAAGCAAGGCCATGTAGGGGGACAAAGAGTTTAGGCCATTTCTGTGAATTATGCATTCACAAACTACAGAAACCCCAATGCTAATCTGTCAGTACGTATAATACTACTGTTGGATAGCACTGGGTGCAATCTGAAGGTGGATGAGCTCTATACTGTACTTAACTGCATTCTTAACAGAATATAACCTAACTACATATATATATATAGTGTGTGTGTGTGTGTATGTATGTGTGTATGCATGTATACTAAATTTGACAGCTTGCCCGATATAACTTGTGTCTATAACTTCGTAAATTTCTTGAATATATTTGTTAACTAATCCTCTATTGGAAACAAACAACTCGATTACCATCAATTTTTCATTCCTCTATTTTTACAAATATTTGATGGATGTCCTTCCTAATCTTCAGACATTTACTTCTGAATGATATAACCAATTGACAGTTTAAAGATTTAGATATTGTTATTTAAATAACGTAATTTAGTGTCTTTCGCTATTTGCAATATATCAGTCGTTAAATTCTTTTATTTTCTCCTTTCCTGCTTGCTTTCATTGACAAATCATTTGAACACATTGATCAACTGATGAGATGTAATGAGATTTGATAAACGATGTCGTCAGCTCGTACGAACTTAAGTTTCCTAAAATAATATTCGTTGGAATTTGAAAGATGCTTACCTTCAACGGTTTTCATATTCTCACTTAAGGTATAATTTGAAATATGATCTTAGAGTTTCTTTTGCTAATTCTAACGAAGGTTTATGTATCCTTATGTAATGATTATTTTTAATTTCTATACAAGGACTGAATTTTGGGGTGTTGGTAGTAGTATAGTCGATTACATCACCCCTAGTATTATCGACCCTGAAAAGGTGAAGAGCAAAATCGATCGCGGTGGAATTTGAACACAGAGCGTTTAAGACTGACAAAATAACATTAAACGTTTTGTCCGGTGTGCTAAAAATTTTGCCAGCTCACCACCTTTTACCGTTTTACAATAATTCTCTCTACTACAGGCAAAACACCTGAAAAATACGTAGGAAGGTGTAAAATCGATCACATCTTTCCCATTACTTAACTGGTAATTTTTTTATCGACCCCAAAAGGATGAATGCCAAAATCGACTTTGAGAAATTTAAACTCAGAGCATTTTGTCCGGCGCGCTAACGAATTTTCCAGCTCGTCGCCTGTAGAGAAATAGTTGTATATATATATATATATATATATATACAACTATTTTTCTACTGTTGTATATATACAACTATCTTTCTATATATATATATATATACAGAGAGAGAGAGAGGGGGAGAGAGACTTGGTTATTTAGCAATAGCATGATTTGTTTCATGGCAAAATTTTACTGCGTTTCTTTGATCCCAGGTCCGCTTTGATCAAACAGATCTATGATTAAAGCGTTCGAGGTAAAAACC
>NW_021835443.1:0-5000 GCF_006345805.1 Octopus sinensis | reverse complement strand
ATATATATATATATATTATGTGAAATAGAAAGATGAATAATCTTGTAGTAGATTAATCAAAAGTTTAACCGATACCTTAGTAGCAAAAATCACAGCAGTAAACAGCACGGTTGGAGGTACAACCATCTGGCGTTGCAACCGTGCGTTGGTGCGGATAATTGAAATTAAAACATTATTGGTGAATTGAAGAGATGGAGCTGAACGCAGATTGAACAGAAATCGTTTTATTTCATTCTACACGTGTTTCGAAAGGCACAAATTACCAAAATCCGATTGAATAATGGGACCATATTGTGTCTTTCTCTTCAGGAAGAAAAAAGGAAATCCGTTGGAAAAACAAAAACAGAACAGAGGCGGAGCAAAAAACAAATCGAACTGTGCTCCTAAGAGCCCATGGCGAAACTGTTTATCAGTGTATGTTGAGAACCGGTGGCTGAAGAATTCAACGGGTCAGACATCGGTCAATTATGTGGGTGAGGGTGTATAGATGTTCTTTGTGACCGAGAATAAAGTTCTGACTATTTAAGGAATATTGGATGTTTTTTTTCTCGCCTCTTATAAAACATCCAATATTCCTTAAATAGTCAGAACTTTATTCTCGGTCACAAAAAACATCTATACACCCTCACCCACATGATTGACCGATGCCTGACCCGTTGAATTCTTCAGCCACCGGTTCTCAACATACACTGATAAACAGTTTCGCCATGGGCTCTTAGGAGCACAGTCGATTTGTTTTTGCTCCGCCTCTGTTCTGTTTTTGTTTTTCCAACGGATTCCTTTTTCTTCCTGAAGAGAAAGAACATATGGTCCATTATTCAATCGGATTTTGGTAATTTGTGCCTTTCGAAACACGTGTAGAATGAAATAAAACGATTTCTGTTCAATCTGCGTTCAGCTCCATTTCTTCAATTCACCAATAATGTATATATATATATATATATATATATATATATTATATATATATATATATATATATATAATATAGATAGATATAGATATATAGATAGATAGATAGATTTACATATATATATGTATGTATGTATGTTTGTATATATGTATATATCTATTGGAGTAAGAACAGTATGTTCTTTGTCTATCTCCTTAACTTCTTGGAGATTTTAGTTATAATTATACTAATGTGGCAATCTGTTCTAATTTAATTAAATTCTGTGTCTTTGTGCAGCTGAAGATTGCTCTGCATTTTAATTTGATGTAATGATTGCATTGTTCAATTAAATGGAGCTGCATGAAACGATCGTACTGCATTACCTCCGGATATCCTTGTTGCATATTCTGATTTTAATCCCTTTAATTGGAAATTGTATGGATAATACCGTATTAAATTGTGGTGCCTCAACTTAAGTATATATCTTGTATATTTTACGTTTCTGTCACTATAGTGAGGTCATGCTGCAGCACAGCCTTGAAAAATGTTTAGTAGAATGAATCGACCCCAGTACTTGTTATTGTTAAGCCTGTTATTTATTCTGTCGTATTCTTTGCCAAACCGGTAACTGGGACGTAAACACACGAATACCAGTTGTCAAACATGGGTGAGAGCCAATGGATATAATAGAAATATTTGCCGAAGTTACCATGCAGTGGGACTAAACCAGAAATGTGGTGAGGAGCCAAGTTTCCTACCATAATGTGTGTGCGTGCCTGTGAGAGTGTGTTTGTATGTGTGTGTTTGTGTGTGTCCGTGCATGGATATTTGTTTCTGAGTGCGATAGATGTATATATAGGTATTGGTATATACGTATGTACATGAGTATGTATATATATATATATATATATATATATATATATATATACATACATAAATGTATTGTTAGAAAGAGGAACAGAGAGCGAGTGACAGAGAGGGGGAGAGAGAGAGAGAGATACATGATTTAAGAATGTATGAATGTACATTCTCTACCTCTTAACCCAAGCTCTGGCTAATTGAATCCTGTCACCAGCTTTGTGTTTTGTCACAAGTGATTTGAATTTCAAACACATTTGTATACATTAATCCCTCACCATATCACGGTTCACCTATCGCGGTTTATTATTTAGGCTTCCGCCGATTCCTCCGTAGAATTGTTTTAAATACATAATAATAATATATGAAATATATAATGAAAATAATATATATATATATATATATATATATATATATATATATATACATATATACTGTACGTTTATACTTCGCTGATTTTCACATATCGCGGGGGTTATCGAACGTAATACCCGCGATAGTCAAGGGATTACTGTACACATTTATAACCGTATTCCGTATTATAAGTAACAATGCAGTATTGACAAATTAGTTGAACTAATCCGAAAACTGCAGTGCAGATATTATTTAATCGTTGCAGATATGCATGATGGCCAAAGAAGTGCAACGAAAAATATATCATTTCCACATAGTTGGCAGCTTAAATTGCTCTGAACTTTGATCGTAATGAAAACGTCTGGTATAGATGTCAGTCACCATTATTGCTCTCGCAGAAGCCGGCGAGCTGACAGAATTGTTAGTATGTCGGGCGAAAATTAGCAGTATTTCGTCTGTCGTTACCATTCTGAATTCAAATTCCGCCAGGGTCCACTTTGCCTTTCATCCTTTCGGCTTCGTGAAAATAAGTACCTGTCGATATACTAGACTCATCCCCTCCCACCAAATTGCTGTCCTTGTGGCAACATTTGAAACTATTATTATTCTTGCACTCTTATCTCCTGATTGGTGACAACGTGGGCCGAGAGGATTAGGCGTATACTATGCATCCAGTTAGACGACAAGGGAGATTTTCATCCCTCGCAAGATTGTGAATTAAACGTCTCAAAGTAACGTTGCTGGATATTGCCTATCTACTTAATGATAGTGGACAATCTTTGAGTAGGTTACAAAAGATCAGTACTTCAGTATCAACGCGATACCCATTAGAAATATTGTACAATTATTTAAATAACTTAAATGAAATGTGAAGACTCTTCGGCTATCCGAGTTTAGCTAGCCTATCAATACCATTGTCCAGAACGTAGCACACAGTCGCTTATAAAAGTTTGAAGAACTCTAACCAAGCTAGAGTTGGATGCTAGTGGCTAGTAAAATGGTAAATGAGTTGCAAGAAAAGAAATTGGCATGGCATCTACTACCGCATGTCTCGTACATACAAAAATCAGTTTATGGTATTTTATCAAATATATATATATTCTAAATTGTTTCACTGTAACATCGAAGTCTTGTAGAAAGGTCTGTTTCTCAACCCTATGTGAGTATCAACACACGCACGCACACACAGACACACACATATAAATATGTATTTATATAAATATATATATATATATATAGACATATTTATATGTGTGTCTGTATGTGCGTGTGTGTGTTGATACTCACATAGGTTTGAGAAACAGACATTTTGACAAGACTTATATATATATAGGGAAGGTGTACGAAAAAAACAAAAGACGAAGACAGGTGGTGTACAAAACAAACAGATGTATTAGTATATCGCTCAGGAATAGAAAAAGTATTTTACGTTTCGAGCCTACGCTCTTTAATATTAGGAATATGATTCCAAACTTACAGGGAACAATTCAATTTAGTAATACTAAATCATATTTCACAATATATAATATATGTACATAAATCAGAGAAGAACCACCATGTAGCAATTCAACAATTGTGGTTCTTCTCTAATTTATATACATATATATTTATGTGTGTGTGTGTGTGTGTGTGTGTGTGTGTGTGTGTGTGTGTGTGTATGTTTGTGTGTGTTTGTGTGAGTGTACTAGGTACATCGGTACGCATGCTCATTTTCTTTGAGTTTTATTTAAGTTCTTCTTAAAAGCATTTCAAGCCGTATTAACGAAACAACAAAACGTTTTGAGTCGAAAGAGTTCCTGGTGTTTGTAAATAAGCGTCGATTCACACATCCAATTATGGACTTCCCTTTACCTAAAGATTCTCAGATAAAGAAATTTTGGATTTCAATTTTCACTAAGCCAGTAACTGAATGGATCTGGAGAATCATCATCAGTTTCTGTTTATCCTTCCTCGAAAAACATCTATGTATGAATGAATGTATGATTGTATGTATGTATGTATATATGTATGTTTGTATGTATCTATGCATATATGTATATATTTATGTACGCATGCATGTATGTTTGTATGTACGACGCACAATTAATGAATGCCAAGCAACAGGAGCTGTGTTACCACGTTCACTGGCTTACAGTTTTTCTGCAATATGAAGCAACATCATATAGCTTCTTCGGAGCCATGAATTTGACATTATGTTCTATATTTTCCTGACACTTTCCTCTAAAGCATCTAAAGCATAAACTTATTCAGTATAATGGCTTTAGTATCATATTATTTTGAAGCAAAATCATAATACATACATATAGATATGTAAAATATACATACATACAAATAGATATATATATAATATATTATATATAATATATATATATATATATATATATATATATATATATATATATATATATATTATATATATATATATATATATTATATATATATAGCAATTAAGGACAACTACTTAATAACTTTTCCTCTCCCGAAATGCAATTCGTAAAAGTTTACCATTACCGGATGTAATATATATAAACTCACCCATGTGCTTCGTTGATGTTGATCAGTTAGCTGATCGGCTTAAGCGAGGCATGGTCGTTGTTTATTTATAATACATTCAGGCCTGCTGATGATTACGTAAGTATGAAATCACTGTGATACAGGTCTATATTTTTAAATGTCTTTACTTTGAAAAATTGCATTCGGTGGGATTAGTAAATTTTTGGTAGAAATGACTGATTGTCCCTCTTAGCGTTTGGCATGTATGTAGAATGCCTCCTGGCATGTATGTATAATGCCCTCTATATATAAATTAATATGTTCAATAAGAAATAATTATTTTCGAAAATATTTTTCTCTTATGAGGTTTTTACGCTATCTACCTGACAATTTCTTGTTAAGTTTT
>NW_021835442.1:30000-41425 GCF_006345805.1 Octopus sinensis | reverse complement strand
ATGGGTCGACACTGCATAGTGCCAAAGATCCCAGCAATGTCATCACGCTCCAGGAACAGTTACTGCAACAGCCTGGGTTTCAGGGGCCCACAGCTTTTTAATATTCTCCCAACGAGCCTGAGGAACCTGCACAAAGTAGATGTAGGTGTTTTTAAATCAAGGTTGGACCTCTTCCTGTTGAGAGTCCCAGACGAACTACCTCACAGTAAGAGGTGCAAATGAGGGTAGCTACATTAAACTCCATTCTTCACCAAGTGCTACATATTAGAGGAGGCTCAGTACTCCATCATGGCCACAGCTCTGAGCTGAAACTACAAAAAAAATATAAAAGGTAAAAGAATTAAAAGGAAGAGTAAGTACAATTAGGCAGCTTTTTAATCACTGCAAATGTTTCCTCGTATATACGGAGACAGCAACTGAGTATCGCAACTGAGTATCACCTGATGAGATACATATAGATCTTATACATTCTTAACAGAACACACCTCAACTATAAATATATATATGTATATCCAGACCGGGTCTCATGCTGGCGGCACATAAAATGACTGGCTCCTGTGCCAGTGGGCATGTAAAAAACACCCACTACACTCTCAGAGTAGTTGGCATTAGGAAGGGCATCCAGCTGTAGAAAGAACAGATTGGAGCCTGGAGCAGCCACTGGCTCTCCAGACCTCAGTGAAACCATCCAACCCATGCCAGTATGGAAAATGGACATTAATCGATGATGATGATGATACACATATCTATGATATTATTATTTACTCTTGCTTACTTCAATTCATGCTTATAATAATTAAAATAATTTAAATGATCTTATAAGCTTGTCCTGCCTTAATTACGTTTTCCTCTTCCTTTAATTTATACCCTCTGACTTGGAAGTAGGCTACAGACCACCAACTCCTGCACCTGTTGTGAATTTGGATCCTAGTATCTTATCAGCTGGAACACTCATATAGCTTACCAATTAGTTTAGATCATCTGTGGTCTGAACCCTTCCTATTCTGTGTATATATGTATATATACAAGTAACATGTGAAAATTTCTGAGAGATTTCATCAAAAGAGCCTCAAACATATCTTGGGAGTCAAGTGAGAATGTTTCATACCAGATACCAGATGTATGAATGTTGTAGCTCAATTGAACACGATGTTATCTTAGCTCAAACGAGATGGATTTCACATGTTATTAGAAAGAAAGATGAGCAATTGCCAAAGCATCTTTTTTATGGTGAACTCAATCTGGTAAGTGACCACAACATAAGCCGTGGAAACGGTATAAAGACTATGTCATGGATAACCTGAAGAAACTAGATATGAACAAAAGTGATTGGGAAACAGATGCTCTAGCTTGGAACAAGTGGAGATCCTTTGAGAGGGGAGGTGGCATTGGAGGAGATGATCTTGTGTCAGATGGTGAAAGGTTTGATTGTGACAGAGAGACAGCAATAGCTGTCTTGCTGTAGAGGAGATACATGGTTAACCACTCCAAGGGACAATGCAAGAGGAAGAGAGAGTGGAAGAGAGCAAGAGAAAGTGGGAGAGTAGAAAAGAGCAGGAAAGAGATGGTGGTGAAGTGCCAGGGAAGACTCACAAGGAACAGGGACCAGAATATAAATGGGATGGTTGAGAAGAGCCAGGGTGAGTCTAGTGATGGCAAAGTGGAATACCCTCAAGATATCACTTCATTTCACGGGTACCATCCACTCTCGGTGATCAGCTGTTTTCATTCATACGCATCACATGTCCAAACCAATATACACTTCTTTCATCTCTCCCTCAGCAGTATTGCCCAACATTTCCATTTAAGTCACCAGCAGTGATAATCTGGTCCTCAGCCTTATTGTACAATATGTCCATGAAAATAACCAGCAGTGAAAATCTAGTTCTCATCAGTATTGGCCAACATGTCCATTAAAATCACCAACTGTGAAACTCTTGTCTTCAGCATTATTACCCCACTTCTCCATTAAAATCACCAGTTGCAATAATCTGCTCCTCAGCTGTATTGCCCAACATGTTCACTAAAATTATCAGCTATGATAATTTGGTCCACAGTAGCTTTGCTCAGCATTACCATTAATATTACCATCTGTCAGAATCTGGTCCTCGGCATTTCTTAGTAGTCTGTTGGAGAGTCTTCTAAAATGTACCCTGTTTATCTGTCAGTCCTGAGTGAGGTATTATTATTATTGTTTTGTATATAATTAATTTAACTTTACTTATTTTATCGTACTCTCTGATCACCTCAGTTATCTTATCTATCCGTATCTATGTTAAATGTTTTCCAATTTCAGTCACTCAGAAAAATCTAAACTTTTGCTCATTATTTATGAGGTATCTGACTAAGAATTCTGTCCATCTTGATTTTTGAATTCCAGCCTACATCTGCTTGTTAGTATTCAGCATCCCCAATCTCACTACACCTACCTGTTATTGTACTGACTTTAAATAGTGGCAACCCTGAAGTCTAAAGCCTGACAAGGAGAGGGAATGGCTTCAGTCATCATGATCATTTTGCATTGCTTACTATGCTGGCTTATGTTGGACAGGCCATCATGGCCTAAATCAGTTCTTATTTTGAGTTACCATATTTTCCAGCATATAAGATCTTTTGTTTTATTTTAAACATATCAAAAGATGCCCTGCATCTTATATGGCCATATTACAGATGGAAGACCAAGTGTTGTAGTGTGGGGAACTGGATAAGCATAAATTCAGTAAGCACAATAATTGTTGCCAATAATATAATATTGGAAACAAGCCAAATTATCATAGTGTGTTAGCACAAAGTTACGAATAATTGCTGACAGGAGGTCTCACCATCTCATTATACCTCTTTCCCAAGAATACATAACCCACACCTGACATGTGTCTTACATAATTTAAAAACTGTGTTATATTTAAGGAACATTTTTTTTATTATCTAAATGAAACTTCTCGAAGAAAGTTGAAAGGAATATTAACCTTTGTTCCACTGGTCAGCTATTTACAGTGAGTGGATGGAAACAAATCTATAGTGGTCACCAATCATGGTAACAAAAATCACCATAACCTAAAATACAAGTTTCATATGTCTGGTAATTCTGTACGGCAGTTCTCTTGACCAAAATGAAAACAACTACACAGTTGATACGAAAGAAGGTGGAGTGCAAATATGGTATTCATATAGCGTAGTTCATATATGATAAACTTATGGTTTCATACCATAGTCTAGTAAACTGTCACAGCATTGTATTCATAAGCACAGAATCATACAGTTTTCCCCAAACAAAACCACTTTAAAATATCTTTCTGAAAGCGTATGATGAAACATACAGAATTTGTTTGTTTTTTATGAAAATATACTTGTAAAGTAGGGGTGTGTCTTATGCGAGAGTGCATGTTATATGCTGGTAGATGCAGTACATAGAGGTTGTTGGTAAAGAGGTAAAATGGAAAAGCAGCATAAGTGATGTGATGGGCAAGTGGAAGTGAGTGAGGAAACAAAGTGATACAGAAAGAGAAATGGAAGTGTAAAAACACTTGATGTTATAGAAGAGTAATGTAGGTGTGAGTAAATGAGAGAAAAAGAGAGAGAGTGGACTGAAAGCTAGTAATAAAGATATATGAGGGTAAAAGAGAGAGAAAATAATGTATGTCACTGTATATTGAGTAAAATCGCCACCCATGCACACACAGACAAAATTTTATGTTCACTTTCCATGCTAGCATAGGTTGAACTGATCGCTGTCCACATTAACTCTTATTTCAAGATACTACTTATTGAGAGAGGTGAAGGACCACATCTTGCTTATATGCTCTATTTTTGGTTTGGTTTCCACAGTTGAACATCCTTCCTAACAGCAACTACTTTTCAGTGAGTACGGGAAGCATTTTATCCTGGCACCACAGCTACAGAGATAGTTACAACCAGAAGAAGGGTAAAGAGTCCTCTCAACTCCATATCTCTGTCCATTCATCAACTACTCTAGAAAGTATTCATTTACTGAACACTACATGGCTGAGAAGATGAATGGAAGTGACAGCAATGGTAGAAGAAGAACCAAGATGAGTGAGAGAGAGAGAGAGAGAGAGAGGGAGAGAGAGAGCAATGTGTGATGGCAGAAAGAGAGTTCGGTAGAAAGTGTGAGAAAGTAATTGATAGTGGTAGACATGGATAAATGGTAGGAATGAATGATGGTAAAGGAAGTTTATTAGGAGTAATGTATGCCTGCTAATCTATGTATATCTCATACAAATTGGGATTCAATCTTTATGTAAATAAAATTAATTTTAACATAAACAAAAATTTATCGTTTTCAAAGTGGTCTGTTAGTCACAATGCAATACATGTCAACCTAATTATATATTTTCAGAAAGTTGTTTGAGAAGTCCGTTTGTAAAACAGCCATATGTAACATTTCTCAGAGTGTTTTGCAATCAGGTAGCCTTATCAAAAGGCTTTCATTATTTAGTTTTATATCTCACTCAGCAATTTTTGATGCATTGTTTGATGAAACTTCAGCACCTATACTGGTTTTAGGCCTACCTCTCCATATTAACCAAGTACATATTAGACAGGGTACTCCCTCGATTAAAGGATTAGCCTACATTTTGGCACCTTCTGCTTCTTACTCTCTGAAAATGATTGCATGGATTTAATGTTTTAACTAACAGTATTTACTTCTTTTGATTCTCGCAGATTTTAGTCAGAGACTTGGTAAGTATTAATCCTTTTAAAATCTGATCCCATCATAAATGGTCGTAAGTATATTTACATAATATATAAAAAGCTATAAGGTAAACTTACAAGCATGTGTTCTTAGTTGACACATACTTTAAACTATAATGTGAAACAGAGTTCATAAGTTTAAGCTTCTTGCTTTTATCTTTGTTATCAGAAAAGATATTTGACCAACTTCAACATTTGCTTACACTTCATCAAAGAGGTTTTACTACTTTACTTAACCACTAAGAATACTCTCTTTTACTCTTTTACTTGTTTCAGTCATCTGACTGTGGCCATGCTGGAGCACTGCCTTTAGTCGAGCAAATTGACCCCAGGACTTATTCTTTGTAAGCCTAGTGCTTACTCTATCGGTCTCTTTTGCCAAACTGCTAAGTTACGGGGGCGTAAACACACCAGCATCGGTTGTCAAGCGATGTTGGGGGAACAAACATATACACGCACATACATATATATATACATATATACGACGGGCTTCTTTCAGTTTCCATCTACCAAATCAAATTCACAAGGCTTTGGTCGGCCCAAGGCTATAGTAGAAGACACTTGCCCATAGTGTGACACAGTGGGAATGAACCCAGAACCATGTGGTTGGTAAGCAAGCTACTTTATTTCAATAAATTTGCCATGTAGGCATAATACAGAGGGGACAAACAAGGACAGACAAACATAGAATGGTGAAGTTGCTTAAAGCATTGTTATGAATCGATTAAAAAAATGAAAAAAGTGAAAGATTATAAATAAAATAAAATACATTGCGTTATGCAATGTGACACCGAAGGGAAGGCGTCTGACATCAGAGTAGGGCCTTTGCTTTTCTTCTAGGGCTCCACTTACTTGGTGCCAATCACTCCCAGCTTTCTTACCACAGGCTTCCATCTCTTCTTAAATTTTTCACATGACAGGTACTGCTTCTCCAGCCTGACCTTGCTGCTGAGGTGGTAACTAAAAAAGTTGACCAACCCCTGGCCAGATACAAAGGTACCCGTCACAATCCCATTCACATGTGTCTTCCATACTGTTTCTTTTAAATTGGCTACCACACAGTAAAAACAGGCCTTCCTTTCCCCGCTAAGGGAAGAAGGCGGCACAATCTCGATGATGGACTCAGCTGATAGTTGTACTCTTCCCATCGATGACAACAGTTGTTCTTTGAAAACTATCAATCCCGATAATTCCGGACATCCCACGAATGCGTGCAAGATGGTTTCTCTGTCCTGCCCACACCTCGGACATGACGGCAAGACAACACTTCCATGCCTTGACTGCTTATCACAAACTGGTAACACTACACAGAAGCACTGCCAAGCTAGGGATTTCTGGTAATTATCCTCCTGAACAGGTTGATCTACTGATTTTCATCATAGCCCAGGGTCTTCCCCAAGATGTCTTCAGACATGAATCCCACTAACTTGCTATAAAAATCCACGGTGGAACTTCTGTTGCCGGCATTGCCCACCCGAGAGAGTAGCTAAAGTGCTTGTCGGCACTCCAGTTACCAATCCTCCAGCCTAGGTCTCTGCTTGATCCATGTACCAATGTCCGTTAAGGACGTTAACCTCGGAAGGTAGAACCAGACATGCAGTGACCACACCTGTTCTCCATCCAGGTAAAGCCAGAGGTGCCTCAGCCTTAACGCAAATTTTCGCATCCTCAGCCAAGGTATCCCTAGCCCACCCTTTAGTGGCTTCTGGCAACAGACAGTGCTTCACAAGAGGCTTTTCTCCTTTCCACAGAAAGTGGAAAAGAATTCTCTCCAGCTTGTTCAGCCACAAATCAGAGCAAGGCACCATGGTCAGACGGTAGGTGATAACAGATGCTATAAACATCTGCACTACCTCTGCCTTCCCTAGCAAGGATAACGCCTGCCCAGATGAGGTCTGGGTTATAGCAGTCACTTTACTGGCTACCTCACTCGAATTTTTCTCTATCTGGCGGTTTGGTTCAAACCAGACCCAAGCAGCTTAACAGGACCTTCCATCCAACACCCTCTAACGTTATTGGACGTCATCAGCTTGCCTCTCCAAGTGCCAAGTTGCAAACCGACCGACTTGTCCTTGTTAACCTTTGTTCCTGCCATCACTTCATAACTTTTGATGGCCTCTTCCACCACTGGAAGCTGGCTCTCATACACCACAATGATGGAGATATCATCCACATATGCCGTAGCTCCACCTCTGCACCAGAGATCATTTGGTGCACCTCCTAGTGCTTCCAACTTCTGCAGCAATTGCTCAAGAGCCAGTACATACAAAAGCGGAGACAGGGAACACCCCGGACAAACTGAGCATTCGATCCTGAATGGTTTCGAGAAGAATCTATTTACTTTGACTGCAGACTCGATGTCACTGTACAAAGCAGCAATCCAACCACGGATGGTCGGGCCTAGGCCAGCCTTTTTGAGGACTGCCGCCAAGTACTGATGGTTGACCCTATCAAACATTTTAGATTGGTCTAAATGTACCAGTGCCCCTCCTGTGCCAAAAATGTTCCTTACCCTCTCTAAGGTGTAGCGTAGAAGATGGAGATAGTTGCGGATTGACCTGCCCGAGATGGCACAAGTTTGCGCCCTCCCTACAAGTCTGTCCATAACCCGCGCCAACCTTTTTGCTAATGCCTTGGCCAAAATCTTTAACTCTGTGTTTAGCAGAGTTTTGGTCCAGAAGTTACTAATCTCATCCCCCTTGCTCGGGTCCTTTCTCATCAGCGTCACCACCCATTGGCTTGCAGACTTGGGAATTCTTCCATTCTGCTGCCAATTGGCGTAAACGCTGGCCAGCAGGTGCCTGAAGAAGTCTGGAATACTCTTATTAAATTCATAGGCTAGACCATCAAGACCCTGAGGAGTGAAAAGTGCATACCACTGCACTGATTACGAAATCACAGTGTGATATGCAGCTGAATACTGTTTTTAAATGACTTGCTTCGAGAGTTGGTTTCGGTACGATACGTTTATTTATTTTTGTAGTTTTGACTTTAAGAGTCCCTCCTAGCATGTGGCATTTATGTGTAATAATGCCATCTATATAATATATATATATACTAGCAGTATCGCCCGGCGTTGCTCGGGTTTGTTTCGACCCGCTGGAATTGTAATTTTGAAAAGTAAAAATTTTGTGAACATTTTTCTGGTCGAAATACACCGAAAAGTGGCGACACAGCAGTGAAAAAATCGTAAAAAATAGGGATTTTCATAGGAAAAAGCATCTTTTTGATGTAAATAATTTTTGGTGTTAACATGGTCCGATTTGAATTTTATGTTCTACGGAAGGAAGAGCAACCCTTCTACCATACTCTCAATTTTGGTCAACTTGCGCCGCAGGGTCTCGGAGGAGATAGTGTTAGTTGAAGGTTACCATTCTAGGTGCCTGAGTAACAACCTCGCGGATTTACAGATAAATGAATTAATTACTATTTTACAGAATAAAATTAAATAATTCTTGAAAATTAATTAATATTAATATTTTTTGAACAAAGTAAATAATTTTTAAAACTTAAATAATAATTTTTTTTACACAAACGCGAACGGGGAAAAGGTGGTGGCGAATTCGATTTACATACCTAAATTTTTTCTTTTTCATGACATTGTAGCAAAATAGTAGTGAATTATATAAATACCAGCAGTACATTTTTTTTTCTGGGGTATTTTTTTTCAACCTCGTCACATATTTGCCCCTTTCAATTTAAACAAAGTCTTAATTAAGCAATTACGGCAGCTTAGCAATGGTTTCAATACAGGCGTGACATCTGTATCTCAATTGTTCAAAACCCTTCGAATTTTTTCGCACGTGATGATATCATAGTGAAAACTTTCAATTACGCGCGCTTAGAAGTACGCTCGCAAATTAATACTACCAAAATTTTGAAGTTCGCGCTCCACTTGTGTGTGTGTGTGTGCGTGCTTTAGGTGTACGTAGGTATGTGTTTTTGTGTGTGTGTGTCACTGAAGCCATACATACATATATACATACATAACCTCTCTCTCTCTTTTCTCTCTCAGTCACTCACTACAAAAAGTGAATAAAAAAAGTTCAGTTATTTCTGTCTTTCACTCTGTCTGTCTCTTTACACACACTAACAAAAGCACTTCACTTACACACCACACTTTCTGTGTCGCACAACCCATCAAACACACACACACACACACACACACACACACACACACACACACACTCACGCACGCACACATGTACATCAATGCTTTCGGAGTGAAATGTTAAAATATTGAGTTTTCTCGAATTTTGTCTTAATTGGGGGTGACATTGAAAGAAATATATTATGGCATGACCGAATGGAGTACTTTGAAAAATCTTAGGTAAACTCTAATTGAAGAAATTGTGTGAGGAGTAAATCGTTATGTATTTATTTGTTTCTGTTTGCTGTGTTTTTTTATTTTTTGAGTAGTGGTTTAAATACTTTCAGTTTAGTCTTCCTCAAATCACTCTGTCGCTATTTACTTTCATTTTATTCGTTGCACACTGTGTGTGTGCGTGTGCGTGTGGTGTAAACCACATGTAGAAAAGCATTTGACATACACACCAGAATGTGAGTTGTCTGTAAATTTTGCTTAATTGGAGTTTAAATTTTAAAAACTGGACCTGGCATGACCCGATGCATTCTACTCTTAAAAATGCTAGGTAAATTGTAATTGAAGAAATCCTATATTGTAGATTTCTATAAGTTACAAAGGGAGGCAGATAAAATCTGCCTTTTATAATAAGAGATATATGTGTGTGTGTGTGTGTGTGTGTGTGTGTGTGTGTGTTATATAGAGTGCATTATTACACATAAATGCCACATGCTAGGAGGGACTCATAAAGTCAAAACTACTAAAATAAATAAACATATCGTACCGAAACCAACTCTCGAAGCAAGTAATTTAAAAACAGAATTCAGCTGCATATCACACTGTGATTTCGTAATCAGTGCAGTGGTGTGCACTTTTCACTCCTCAGTGCAAGCATAATTCAGGATTTATAATGAATGAACAAAAACAACATACCAGGCGAACAACTGTCGTATCCAACGCAGCATGTAGAAATTTTCACCCCTTGTACATCTATGTAAATGGCGAGCTTTTTCGAATTGCATTTCGGTAACAACGTGCTTATTCGGAATAAAAATTCAGTATTGAATATACTCTGGTTAAATTTACAATTTAAATATATATATATATATATATATATATATATATATATATATATATATATATATATATATATATATATATATATATATTTAAGTGGAAAAATTGATGGATTTTTTCTCTTATGAGGTATTTCATGCTAACTACTTGATAAATTCGTATGAAGATTTTATTCCGAATAAGCACGTTGTTACCGAAATGCAATTCGAAAAAGCTCGCCATTTACATAGATGTATAAGGGGTGAAAATTTCTACATGCTGCGTTGGATACGACAGTTGTTCGCCTGGTATGTTGTTTTTGTTCATTCATTATATATCCTGAATTATGCTTGCACTGAGGAGTGAAAAGTGCACACCACTGCACTGATTACGAAATCACAGTGTGATATGCAGCTGAATTCTGTTTTTAAATTACTTGCTTCGAGAGTTGGTTTCGGTACGATATGTTTATTTATTTTAGTAGTTTTGACTTTATGAGTCCCTCCTAGCATGTGGCATATATGTGTAATAATGCACTCTATATAACATATATATATATATATATATATTATATATATATATATATAAATAGATAAATAAAAAAGAAATGGTTGTCTACTCTTTATGCTTCCTGCCATCTGAAGTGGCTTTTTAAACAAGACAATGTTCTGAAAAGACAACCCACATAGATTGCGTATATTTTGTTTAGACCACCAAAAGCTGCAGATAACTTATGACCTTTGTGGATCTTAAAATATCTCCTGAGGCCTCCGTTAAATTTGCAAACATCCTGCTATACATTGAATTCGAAGGTGTTCTCAGACATAAAGGTAGAATAGTTGGTGGAAGTTCGTTTTGCATGTGTTCACGAAAGAAATTTGATGCCAGCAAAGGAAAGGCAAGGTCTCTCACAAACTATGCACACCGAAGGGTTATGATCATTAACCTTCTTGATTGCAACATTATTCCTTGCATCTCTTTTGAGTCTTGCAATCATTATCCTGGACACTTCAAATGCTTTTACTCCACTCCACACTTTCGTTCACCATCCAGCTTGATTCGAAGCAAAAGTTTCTTTACCCCGAGATCCATGCCGTCCTTAAACCCTTTTTATATACATACATATATATATAAATATATATATACGTGCATATATATATATGTATCTATATATACGTGCGTGTGTGTATATTTATATATATACATATATATATACATATATATATACATATATATATACATTTATATACGTGTATATATATATAAAACTGTTGGAAATTGAAAAATGTCTGCAACTCTCCCATGAAAAGGAAAGAGCAGACAAAGAAGCCTGGGCTATAGGCAACATAAAATCTAACCCCAGAGCTTTCTACAGGTATGCCAAAGAAACAGCTACAGTGCACTGTAGGATAGAGCCACTCTTTGAAAAGGATGGCATACTTACAGGAAAACCAATGAGGGTAAGTGAAATACTGAATGAGCAATTCAAGAGTGTTTTCACTCCACCCCTCGGGCATTTCCAAATCACCAATCCAACTGACATCTTTACCACAGCAGATATAGAATCAGAGG
>NW_021835442.1:22500-25000 GCF_006345805.1 Octopus sinensis | reverse complement strand
TAGATAGATAGATAGATAAAATATCAAGAATGTCCAGAACCTGGAAAAGTGACGAATTGGCGTTGTTCCTGAGAGGATGGCGGTGCGCTGACGGAGAAAATCCGAATAACATAATTACGGCTGCGCTGATGAGCAGCGGATACAAAAGGACGTCAGCTCAAATAGAGCGGAAGAAGCAAGAATTTATACGCTCCTACGCACTTATCAGATCGCACATTAACACGCTGGATGCCATCTTTGAGAGCGAACGAAGCGAATAAAGTAAAGATGGCAAGGATGGAGACGCGGGCGCTGATGAAAAAGGTCACCCCCACCTGGTAGACGCCCAGGAAGAAAACTCCAGTGAGAAACCTGCCCGGGAGGTAAACCCAAGTGCGGGTCCTCCTACCAGCACCAAAAGCCATGGACATGGATATGAAAGAACCAAAAAAGGAGGAAAAACTAAAACTAAAACTCAGGGAAAACCAAAAAACGAAACAGCCAAGGATAGAAGCAAACCTAACTATCCATATACCAAAAAGGATGGAAACAAGCAGCGCACACGGGTGTGTAGGTTCTACCTGAGAGGTGCCTGCTGGCATGGAGAGGAAGGTGCAGGCTGCCGTTTTGCACATCCGGGACCCTGTCGCAGAAACCAACCACCGAAAGGAAAAGCGATGGACCACGCACCACCTGCCCCAAAGTGGAGGTACGCAGATGTCGTGCGTGCCACAAACCGCCAACGTGTTGTTGAAAGGGCAGCTGCTGAACAAGAATCTTTTTTGAGCATGGCACAAAAGATTGTACCGCAGCTAACCTGGCTCCATCAAACTCAAGCTCGCAGATGGGACTACCCACAGTTCACAATGCATGGCACAAAAGAAAGATTGTACAGCAGCTAACCTGGCTTCATCAAACCCAAGCTCGCAGATGGGACTACCCACAGTATACAAGACCACCACTGCAAACTGACCCAAGGTGGACACCGCCGGCAACAGCATACACCTCACCTCGATGCTCCTACTGAACATCAGAGGACTGCAAACACTCAGTAACAGGACAAAAATCCCGTTCTTGAGAGACTTTGTTGCATGCAATCAAGCCTTATGCATAGCACTCACGGAAACGCACCTGAAACCGGACATAGCAGATGCCGAATTACACATACCACAGTATGTTGTACTACGGACCGACAGAAAAGAAAGGAGTCATGGAGGAGTTGCTATGTACATCCGGGAGGACCTCACACCCCAGGACCTTTTGTCATACTCAAACTCGGTGTGTGACACACTAATTGTACATATAAAGCAACTTGATGTAGTTGTGTGTGCTAGATATCGTCCTCCAGATGCCCCAAGCCATGTGGGCAAGTTTGAAGACTGCCTTATAAAAATAGAAGAAGTTCTAATCACATTAGAACAACACATAAGTGTACTTCTTATGGGAGACTTCAATCTACACAATGTCAGATGGCCCGAGGGCCTTTCTCTCCCAGGAATGACAAGATGTGAACGAGGACAGGCGAGGTCCCTCCTGAACCTCATCAACACCCTGTACATGGAGCAAGTAATACTCCAATCAACCAGGGCAGGTAACACACTGGATCTCTGCTTCACAAATGACATGGATCCCATCCATAATGTGAAAGTGACACTACTCTCGGATCACAGCATGGTAGAGCTGACCATGTACGGGCCAAAAGAGAGCACGGACATGCAGCCTACAAGAAACCCTCAGAATCTTTCCAGCTTGAACTACCATAAGGCAAACTGGAAACAAATTGAGAAAGAGATCCTCAAAGAAAACTGACCTAAATGTCTCTCCTCGCCAGACATCGACGTGAAACTTCAGCAATTCATGTCTGTAATACAAGCCATATGCTACAAATGTGTCCCAGAGAGAAAGGCCACTGTACACAAGATCAAAATCCCCAGAGAGAGGAAAATTTTAATGAGACGGCGTACAAAAAGTTCAAATCGCCTAAACAAACAGATTGAAAGCAGTGAAAAGTCCCGCCTAAAAATAAAACTGTTGGAAATTGAAAACTGTCTGCAACTCTCCCATGAAAAGGAAAGAGCAGACAAAGAAGCCTGGGCTATAGACAACATAAAATCTAACCCCAGAGCTTTCTACAGGTATGCCAAAGAAACAGCTACTTTACACTGTAGAATAGGGCCACTCCTTGAAAAGGATGGCACACTTACAGGAAAACCAATGAGGGTAAGTGAAATACTGAATGAGCAATTCAAGAGTGTTTTCACTCCACCCCTTGGGCATCTCCAAATCACCAATCCAACTGACTTCTTTACCACTGCAGATATAAAATCAGAGGCGGCGACGATAAATTACATCGATATAAAGGAAGACGATGTAATCAAGGCTATAGATGAAATGAAAACAGACTCAGCTACTGGCCCCGATGGATTCCCGGCAATCCTCCTAAAAGCATGTAAGAGAGTCCTAGCAAGACAACTGCAGTTAATCTTTCAGAGCTTCCTTGCAGCTGGCAAACTTCCAAGAA
>NW_021835442.1:0-17500 GCF_006345805.1 Octopus sinensis | reverse complement strand
TACCGAGGTGGTTTCTTTCGCAAATTTAAAGAAGGCTTTAGGGTTTGTTTTAATATTCTCTATGGCCCTGGCTTCTCTCTCTGCCCCCTCCTTCTCATAGGAAAGTTTGAGTGCAGTTTCCGTTTCAAAAAGTTTCAGGTGGAGTCCCTCATTGTTTCTCTGCCGTGCATTCAGTTGCTTCGAGAGCTTAGCTCTTCGCCTCATAAGTATTTTCCTGTCTCTGGGAATAACGTTCCTATGCCCACTGGCTTTTCTCTCCGGGACAAACTTATGGCATATGTTCTGTATTGTTGTCATGAAATGTTGGAAATGTGTGTTGGTGTCTTGTGTGGTGATGAAGTCACTCCAGTCATGTTTTCGGATCTCTTCGTTGATCTTCTTCCAGTTTGCCTTATGGAAGTTTAGACTGGATAGGCCTGTGGTATTTTCTAATGGCTGCGTCTCAACTAACTCTCTCATACCATATATCATTACCTCTACTAAGTTGTGATCTGAGAGAATTGTTGGTGTTACCATTATGTTGTGGATGAGCATCGGGTTGCTTGTGAAACAGAGGTCCAAGACATTCTCACCTCTTGTTGGCCGAAGCACAGCTTGCTCCATGAAAAACTTGCGTGTGAGAGCCAACAAGGACTCTGTCTGTCTCTGTTCAAGTGATGTCATTCCAGGGAGGAGATGGCCATCTGGCCATTTGACTTTCGGAAGGTTAAAATCTCCCAGCAGTAGAATGGTGTTACCCTGGTCCAGTTTGTCCAGGACTTCTTCTATTCTTCTGAGGCTATCTTCAAACACTCCTTCATGACTAGGGGTGTCTGGTGGCCGATATGTGACACATATTACTATTTTCGGTTGTTTCATGTGTACTATCAGTGTGTCACAGACTGAGTTTGAGTGTGTCAACAGTACTATGGGTGTGACATCTTCACGGACGTACAGGGCAACCCCACCATGAGTTTTTTCCTTCCTGTCTGACCGAAAAACAGTATACTTTGGTATGTGTATTTCTGCATCTGCTATACTGCTTGACAGGTGCGTTTCAGTCAGCGCTATGCATATTGCATGGTTGCTTGTGCTTAAGTCCCTAAGGTAAGGAATTTTACTCATATTAGTGGGTTTCACCAGACCTCTGACATTCAGCAGAAGCACTGGTGAGATATTTGGGGTGTCAATAAAGTCTGACGGTGTGGCACCTGGGCTGGTGTCAGCGGTGGCCACCCTGGGTCCCTTGATTGTGGTGGTCTTGAGTGCTGTTGTGAGTGCCCCTGGCTCTGAAGACGATGTATCCAGGCCAGTTGTCCCACAATTTTCTCTGCTATTTCCACAAAATTTCTTTGTTCTGCTGCCGCCGTCTGCATTTCCTCTGCAAATGTGCGCCTTCTCCTTGTTGGGGCATTACGCACTATGTCTGCATATTTCTGGGGCAGCTTGTATTTGTTCTGGTTTTGGTTTCGGTCTTGGTTTTGGTTAAGGCATTTTGGTCGAGTGGGTTTGATGCAATTTCCATAGGGCCTGGGATGAGCGACACTGCATCCTTCCCCTGTTTCTCCATGCCAGCAGGTTCCATTCCGGAAGAATTTGCATGTTATCTGGGTTTTCTTGTCCCCAGTTCCTCTGTTTTTTCTTCCTCCGTTGGACGGTTGTCCACTGGTTCCTTTCTGCATAGGTATTTTCATCCGGGTGGTTATTTTCCGTTTCCCCATCGCCGCCTATCTGTTGTTTGCCCTGCTTGCCTTCTTCGACTGTGGCAGTGGGCGTGTCATTTTTTGACACTCTGTGGTTGGTGTTTCCTGTTTCCATCTCTCTCTCTTTGTCTTTGTCCACCTTGAGGACTTGGCTTAGCAAAGCCATGTGTGGTGCAATGAGAGTGTAGGCCCTTTCGACTTCTCTTTTCTTCCTCTCTACTTGCGCCAACGTCCTCATAAAGCCATGGCTTTTCAGGGTCGCCGCTATGTTTTTAGTTGGTTGCGATCTGTCGGCCGAGCTCCATCCTCTGATGAAAACTTCCAGCTCTACTTTCGTCCAGTTACGCTGGCTTTTGTTGACGCCAGTGTTTGCATTCACCTCTAATTTTTGCATGTTGTCCATTCCGTTGTAGCGGGGAGAGAGAGAGAAGCTGTGAGGAAAAAGGGAGAAGGGAGGAGAGAAGAAGAGATTGTGAGGAAGGGAGGAATTATATTATATTATATTATATTAATTATATTATATTAATTTATATTAATCTAATAGTGCAATAGGGGGTAGGGAGGAAGTAGAGAAAGGGAGCGTCTATGTACTTAAGGAGAAATTGGGAGCCGAGAGTAAGAGAGAAGAGGAAGAGGAGAGACTGAGAGCTGAAGGAAGAGAGAGAAAGCGTCTATGTCCTTATATGTATCCGAGAGAGGAGAGTAAGTTAGAAGAGAGTAATGGAGAGACAAGGAGAAGCGGGAGAGAAACTGAAGAGATAGAAGAGAGTAATGGAGAGACAAGGAGAAGCGGGAGAGAAACTGAAGAGATAGGGAGAGAAGGAAGAAATATAGAGAGAATTTATATATTTGAAAAAGGGGAGTAAGATAGAATGAGAGTTATGAAGAGACAAGGAGAAGCGTGAGGGAGAGAACTGAAGAGACAGACAGAGAGAGAGAGGGGGGAGAATTCTAAGCGAAGCTATTTGTACACACACATACACGCGTATACATACATATACACACATATACACATGTGTGCACATGCACATATATTGCCTTCTTCGACTGTGGCAGTGGGCATGTCATTTTTTGACACTCTGTGGTTGGTGTTTCCTGTTTCCATCTCTCATATGTAAACAGTAGTACCAAGTGAGTATATAAAGAAACAATAATAATAATAATGAAATAGCTGAAAGAAAACAATCCAAGAGATTTTACAGAATTTAAGCAGAGAAAAAGAGGAAAGAAAATATGTATTTGTCCGTCGCTACAGACAATGTCTTCTAAAATAAAAAACTAATTGCGACTATACTTTTAACACACACATATACATACACATAGAGATTTTACAGAATTTAAGCAGAGAAAAAGAGAAAAGAAAATATATATTTGTCCGTCGCTACAGACAATGTCTTCTAAAATAAAAACTAATTGCGACTATACTTCTAACACACACATATACATACACATAGATATATTATTATTTTCTGTTTGAAAGAACACTAATGATAACAAAATAAATAATATCTTCCTTACCTTACCGGCTGAGAGAGTACTTACGCGATTCCTTTTTATGAGAAAGGAAGATAGATTGACAAGACAGACCTTTTATATTCCTTAAGCGCACTTTGTAAACAAAAGGGATTTGAGTTTCGATTTAGCACATGCAACAGTTTGAGGAATACTTTCTGTATTTTCCTAAGCGATTTGGTATTAAGCAGCAAATTTTTCAGAGGCTTTTTTCAGAACACGCAGATATACATCAAAAACGAAAATATCCTGTGTCTTGTTGATTCACAGACGAAGAATAAAATTCACTTCGATTTCGGGAAAGTAACACACGTGCGTTTTAACACGTGTATTCGCGAGTATGTTCTAGTTGCAAAATACTATATCAAAAGCGAAAATATTCTTCTCAAATACAGTGACTTGTTGTACTTTCACTTATATTCGCTTATATACGTATATATATATATATATATACGTATATATATATATATATATATATATATATATATACGTTGAAGACGGGAAGGATGACTTCCCTTTGCAAATACTGACAGGACACAGAAAGTGTGTCAATGGCCAGCTGGAGGAGTGTGTCCTCCTGGGGCTAAAAACTACAGTAGCATCCACCCTTAGCGGTAGCCATATTGAGATGGCAAATATACGTCACGATGTGTTACCGCTACTGTATATAACTCACTTTGATATTTATCATTGTTTGATTTCACTTTTTCAATATCAGCGACAGTGGACGCTGGAAAAAGTATAAGTATTTGTGAAGGAAATCTAATTCTCGCCGACAACTATGATTGTCACACGCTGACGAGAGGTCAATACCTCGATACTCGAGTCCGTGTGTATCATAAGTTGAAGACGGGAAGGATGACTTCCCTTTGCAAATACTGACAGGACACAGAAAGTGTGTCTATGGCCAGCTGGAGGAGTGTGTCCTCCTGGGGCTAAAAACTATAGTAGCATCCACCCTTAGGGGTAGCCATATTGAGATGGCAAATATACGTCACGATGTGTTACCGCTACTGTATATAACTCACTTTGATATTTATCATCGTATATATATATACATATATACGTATATATATAAATCCTTAAATCCTTAAAAATGTTTTAGCCCGAAGGCCGCGGCCATGCTGGGGCACCACCGCTGAATGAGCTACACTAGTTTGTGAATCCACCTCTGATACGTGGCACTTGATCAACAAGGGAGTTCGATGCTGCTGCCCGCATCCGTGTCTCCTGTCGTGAGATAGGTTCATCTGGGTATCCCAACAAGAAGAGATCCAGTTTAGTTTTAAAGAAACCCACATCCACACCATGTAAGTCTCTCAGGCATTTAGGGAGGATGTTAAAGAGCTGTGGTCCTCTGAAACCCAAGCTGTTGCAGTATCTGGACCTGTATTTTGATGGTGATGTTGGAATCCTTGGCACCACGCAGCGGCGCCCCGTTCTGCGGTTGGAGTAACTTTGAAGTTTGGGACAAGACCCTCCAGGATTTTCCAGATGTATATCACTGCATATCTCTCCCGCCTCCGCTCCAGGGAGAAGAGGTTTAATAACTTCAGTCTTTCCCAGTAGCTGACATTTTGCATTGAGACGATTTTCTTTGTGTAGCTTCTCTGAGTTGCTTCGAGTTCTGCTGTTTGTTTTATATTGTGTGGTGACCAAAGTTGGGAGCAGTAGTCCAAGCGGCTGAGGACAAATGTTTTCCATAGGACCATCAGTGTCTCCTTCTCTCTTGTTCTGAAAGTTCGGAGAATCCATCCAGCTAGCCGTCTGCATTTTATCACCAGATTAGCAATATGCATTTGGAAAGATGCATCATTGCTCATGTCAATGCCCAGGTCACGCACTGATTTTGACTCAGGGATTGCAATTCTTCCTGGGCCAGTGTATCCAGTCTTCACGTCATTTACCTTTGTGTGCCAGTAGCGCAGGGCCTGGAACTTACCTGCATTAAACTGCATGTTGTTGTCCTCAGCCCACCTGTATATTGTGTCCAGCTCATGTTGCAGATGCGCAATATTTTCAGGGTTTTGTATTGCGTGGGAGACTTTTGTGTCATCTGCATAGCTAGCAAGGGTGGTCATCGTAGCAACTGAAGGCATGTCTGAAAGGGCCACTATGAACATCAGTGGCCCAAAGACAGTGCCCTGTGGGACACCGCTTGTTATTTGCGTTTCCTTGGAGGTGGCTCCATTGCTCACAACTGCCTGTTTTCTGTCTTTTAGGAAGTTGTGCAGCCACTCTCCAAGTTTCCCGCCTATGCCGAGACCACGCAGTTTGTGACAGATCATACCATGGTCGACTTTATCAAAGGCTTTTGCAAAGTCGAGATATATTACATCCACATTTGAGCCATTTAGTAGCTGTTTCAACACCCAGTCATAGTGTTGCAGGAGCTGTGTTAGGCAGCCTCTACCTGGTCGAAATCCATGCTGGGTGTCAGACAGTAAGTCATTTTCTTCAAGGAACATGATTAGTTTCTTACGGACTATTCGTTCCATGACTTTGCTAATGTGTGAGGTCAGAGAGATAGGCCTATAAGTTTTAGCATCTGCTATGCTACCTCCCTTATGGATAGGGCATATTAGCCCTCTTTCAGTTTGACTGGGAGCTTACCACTTGCAAGAAAGCTCTGAAAAAGAAGCTGTAGCGGTTTTGCAAGGGCTCGTTTGCACGATTTGAGAAGGATCGCTGGGAATCCATCAGGTCCAGCAGCTGAGTTTGTGTCAATCTCATCAATGGCTAGTGTGATATCATCTTCTTCGATGTTGATGTACTCAATTTTTGTCTCTTTGGCCGCTGGTAAAGTGGCAAATATATTATATATATATATATATATATATATATACGTATATATATATATATATATAATATATATATATATACGTATATATATATATATATGTACGTATATATATATATACGATATATTATATATATATATATACGTATATATTATATATATATAATATATATATATATATACGTATAATTTATATATATAGATATTATATATATACGTATATATATATATATATATATATATATTATATATATATATATTACGTATATATATATATATAATATATATATATATATATATATATAATATATATTTATCATATATATTTATATATATATATATACGTATATATATACATAATACTATATATATATATACGTATATATATACCATATATACGTATATATATATTATACGTATATATATATAATATATATCCTCCTCCCTTCCCCTCCCCTCTCCCCTCTTCTTCCCCTCCCCTTCTCCCCCCTCTTCTCCCCTCCCCCTCTTCTTCTCCTCACTCCACACACACACACCACATGACTTTACCATCACATCACATATGATGTCCATACTAATACACACACCAACTAATACATACTAATACGTACTAATACATACTAGTACATACTAATACTTACACCAACCCTATACATACACACGTCCAGACCCCGCATACCCACTTATACTCTCTCACACACACACACCACACCTATACATACCAATACGTACTAATACATACTAATACATACTAATAATACAAACCCCACCCCATACATACGCACGTCCAGACAGACCAATCCTACGCACTAATACTCTCTCATACACACACACACACACACACCCTTATACATACTAATACATACACCAACCCTATACATACACACATCCAGACCCCTCCCACGCACTTTTAGCTGGTCCCTCAACCCTATTATCCCCCTTATTTCGCTCTCGCGCGTCTCATGTTTGATCTTTGACCTCTGGCCGAAATCAGATCGCCATGTTGATTCGTTAGCTACTGCACGCATTTTTTTTCTCTCCTTCTTTCTGTGTTTTTCTCTCTCTGTGTATCTTTCTGTTGAAGAGCGTAGGCTCGAAACGTTAAAGACTTGTTTTATTTATATTTCCTGAGCGCCATACTAATACAATTGTTCGTTTGTTTTCCACCTGCCTTCGTCTTTTGTTTATTTTCATAAAGCTTCCCGTTATATATTATGCGCTCACGTGGTCTCACTTTCATCCTATATTCTACCAATACCACTATCAACACTTACCTCTACCTTGGATTTTCTTTACCTCTTGGATACTTACCATTGGCTGCACCTCTCTTTCGCGGATCAAAGTGACTTTGCATTGATGTGAAATCCTTAAAAAATATACCACGACGTCTACACATTTCTCACCTTGAACTTTCAACCTTGAACTTGTTCGCATAAACTGTCCCGTTTGTTGTATTTTTATTTTCTCTTATATTACCACTTTTTTTACATTCATTTCATGCTTTCCACATTTTCCTGAATTTTTGTTCTCCTTTCCGTCTTTCTTCCCTCTCTGGATGTCCATACTCCGTTTCCTCTGCCTGCACCCCCTTTTTTTTGCCTCCCCCTCTCTCTGCTTCCCTTCTTTCTTTCCCTTTTCCGTTTGCCCCGTCTTTTCTGCCCCTATCGCTTACTTATCTAGTTTTTTCATACGATTATTATTTTTTTGTTTTTTTGAACGTTTGTTTTTTCCCCTTTTTTCGCTATCCTTTTTTTCTATTTTTTTCATACGATAATTTTTGTTTTTTTTGTTTTTTTTGTTTTTTCGAACGTTTTTTTTCCGCTATCCCATCATGCCGGATCCTAGGTCCTACCTCCTCACCCTCCATCACCGTTTGAAGGATCATCTACGTTCGCTTCCTGTATATTGCCTTCAGCCGTCCGTTAATCTCTCTCTACTTCTTTTTAAAAAAACCCGCTTCTCTAGCCATGTCTCTTTCCTAAGCCGCTGCCTACATCACCGACTCATCCCTAAAGGTTTCCGCCTCCACTTCCACCCTGCTCTCCACTCGGATTCTTCCATCTTACCCATACTCCGCACCACATCTTACCGCCTTATGCGGGCCACCATTCGCTCCAATCTCTCAAACTACATGCCATCAACCGCCTTCTTCCTCCTGCTTTCTCCACCTTCTTCTCCTCTCTGCCGCCTCTCTATGCTCCAAACACGCTACGCTTCATTATCCATTTGAATCAACTCTTCCATCAATTTCTTTCTGATACCAAACTTCGTAAACTCCAATCACTCTTCCATTCCACCCTACCCGACGCCACTACCCCAACTCCTCCACCACCCTTCTCCCCTCCCGATAGGCTCCATCCACCCACACCTAACCCCACTGCCCCTCCCTACAACCCCTTCTCCCCTCCCGTTAGGCTCCATCCACCTACACCTAACCCTACTGCCCCGCCCAACCACCCCCCACACACCTCCCCAATCCCTCCCCCCCCTCAGACCTCCACGAGACCTACCACCCCTCCTACTTCTATTCCACCCACCCCTTCTCCACTTCCGTCTGTTGTTACCATTCCCCCCGATCTTCCCCTCTCTGCGGCTGAACGCTCCGTCCTTGGTAGGGGTCTGCGTTTCATCCCCCTCACTCCATCCTGTAAGGAATTCCAGACGCGAGTTGATGTCCACAGCTTTGTGCGCCGTGTCCGGTTGGGTGCGCATTACCACACGACTCGCCACCCACACCCAACGAAGAGGACGACTGCTTCACTGGCCTGGGCCGCCGACCATCCCCGTGGACGCCTGCCCCTGGCCAGATCCTAGCAGTGGATCTTTTCGCGGGCGCTTGTCAGCGTGCATTGGAGCGGTTCAACTTCTCCAGGCGCCAACGCCGCCTCAACATCTCCCCGGCTGAGCTCTTGGCTCTTCGTTCCCTCCAACGGCGCGCTGACATTATCATCAAACCGGCTGACAAGGGTGGAGCTGTAGTGGTGTGGCGCGCGGACCTCTATAGGCCGAGGCTTTCCGCCAACTCAATGACACCTCCTTCTATTCCCCTCTGCCCTCTAACCCCACACGTAGCTACCAACAGACGGTATCCTCTACTGTCCAAGACCTCATCTCGTCCTCCCGTCTCCCCCGCACCGCATCCAACCTAATTGTGCGAACCCCACGTACCCCCACCATTTACTTCCTCCCCAAAATCCACAAACCCAACAACCCTGGCCGCCCCATCGTCTCCGCCTGTAACTGCCCCACGGAGCTCATCTCTAAATACCTCGACCGTGTCCTTGCCCCCCTAGTGGCATCTCTTCCCTCCCACATCCACGATACCAACCATGCTCTCCGGCTTTTCAACTCTTTCTCCTTTCCTCCCGGCTCCTCCAAAATCCTTTTTACTATGGACATCCAAAGTCTCTATACTGTTATCCCTCACCACGAAGGACTGCAGGCCCTTCGACACTTTCTTGACCTCCGCTCTAACCCTGTACCTGACACCTCCACACTCATTCGTCTGGCCGAACTTGTCCTTACTCTGAACTGCTTCTCGTTCGCGGGCGAGTTCTACCATCAGGTCTCGGGAGTGGCCATGGGAACGCGAATGGGCCCCAACTATGCGAACCTGTTCGTTGGCTATGTTGAGGCCCAAATATTCTCTAATTTCACTGGTCCCACTCCTGAACTGTATGGTCGTTATATTGACGACATTATCGGTGCCACCTCACTCTCCCGCGAACATCTAGATTCCTTCCTCTCTTTCGTCCAATCTTTCCATCCAGCCCTCCACTTCACTTCCACTATCTCCAACACCTCTGTCTCCTTCCTCGACATTTCGGTTAGCATTCTTGACTCCACTCTTACCACCTCCATTCACTACAAACACACAGACTCACACTCATACCTCAACTTCTCTTCCTCCCACCCAGAACACACACCAAGCTTTCCATCCCCTATTCCCAATTCCTCCGTCTACGTAGGCTCTGTAGTGACGACCATGACTTTGAGACTCAGTCTCAACGTATGGCTCACCACTTCACCCTACGTGGATACCCCCCACCACTATCCACACCGCCCTTGCCAGAGCACGGTCCGTGGACCGTGTATCTGCTCTCTCTCCCCGAACCCCCCCTGTAGTCTCCCGCCTCCCTTTTCCCCTCACTTACCACCCCACGACCCTACGTCTCCAACGCACCATTCTTCGAGCTTTCCGTCATCTCCAGTCCGACCCGTCCACTTCACACCTCTTCCCTAACCGACCCCTCCCCTCTTTCAAACGAGCCCACAACCTTCGAGACCTTTTGGTCCATAGCTCCTTCCCTGACCCTACCTCCCAACCCGGCTCGTTCCCCTGCCCCGCCCACGTTGCCGCACTTGCCCTTACCTCTCCAACACCACCCCCTCACTAGCACCCACCATCGACCCTATCCCATCATCCACTCCTTCACCTGCACCTCCAGCAATATTATCTATTGCATCTCTTGCTCTCTCTGCAATTCCTTGTACATCGGACAAACGGGACGCCGCTTGGCTGACCGGTTCGCGGAACACCTTCGTGACATCCACCTTGCGAACGACACACACACCGGTCTCACGCCATTTCCGCTCCACCGGTCACTCCTTGCAACACCTATCTGTGTTCGGTTTGTCCTTACACAGAGGCCATCCGGATTCCCGTTTGCGCCGTGAACAGGAATTAATCTTCTCTCTTCGCTCTTATACGCCATTTGGTCTCAACTCTCCCCCCTCCTCATCTAACCCCCCCTCACCCTCCCCCGACCCCTACTTCTTCAGTCCTTCATCCTTTCACCCCTACTCCCCTTCCCTTCTTCCCTCTTCTCTCTCCCTCCCTCTTCCCCTTCCCCCCTCTGCTCCCTCACTCCCTCTCTCCCCCTTCTCTCTCTTCTCTCTCCCCTCTCCCTCTTTCCTCCTTCATCCCTCTCCTCCCCCCCTTCCTTCTCCCCCATCCTCTCCTCTTCACCCTCCCCTCCCCCTCTTCTTCCCCTCCCCTTCTCCCCTTCTCCCCCCCTCTTCTCCCTCTCCCCTCCCCCTCTTCTCCTCACTACACCACATGACTTTACACATCACATCACATATGATGTGCCATACTACTAATACACACACCAACTAATACATACTAATACGTACTAATACATACTAGTACATACTAATACTTACACCAACCCTATACATACACACGTCCAGACCCCGCATACGCACTTATACTCTCTCACACACACACACACACACACCTATACATACCAATACGTACTAATACATACTAATACATACTAATACATACACACCAACCCCATACATACGCACGTCCAGACCAATCCTACGCACTAATACTCTCTCATACACACACACACACACACACACCCTTATACATACTAATACATACACACAACCCTATACATACACACATCCAGACCCCTCCCACGCACTTTTAGCTGGTCTCACCTCAACCCTATTATCTCCCCTTATTTCGCTCTCGCGTCTCATGTTTGATCTTTGACCTCTGGCCGAAATCAGATCGCCATGTTGATTCGTTAGCTACTGCACGCATTTTTTTTCTCTCCTTCTTTCTGTGTTTTTCTCTCTCTCTCTTCTATTCTTGTCTCTGTGTATCTTTCTGTTGAAGAGCGTAGGCTCGAAACGTTAAAGACTTGTTTTATTTATATTTCCTGAGCGCCATACTAATACAATTGTTCGTTTGTTTTCCACCTGCCTTCGTCTTTTGTTTATTTTCATAAAGCTTCCCGTTATATATATATAATTATATATATAAATATATACGTATATATATATATACTATATTATATATATACGTATTTATTATATTTTATATAATATTATATATATATATATATATATAATATACTATATATATATATATGATTTGATTTGATTTGATTGAAAGCCCACTCGATTGGGAGAAAGCGCTAACCGAATAGATATAATCTGAATGATATGATATATATGTAAAAAATGTAATATAAATAAATAAAAATATAATATCTAATAAGAACCATCCGATCTGATTACCCATCCCGATCTCAAAAATATATTTTTTCTAATAATATATTTATATATACTATATATATATATATATATAGACGTGGGTTAATATATATATATATATAATATAAATATATACGTATATATGTATATAAATATATACGTAATTATATATATATTATATATATATATATATATATATATATATGTATATACTATGATATATATATATATATATATATATATATATATATACGTAATAATCTATATATACGTAATATATATATATATATATATATACGTATATATTGTATAATATATATATATACGTATATTATATATATAATACGTATATATATATATCTATATATTTATATATTTTTTTTACGTATATATAATATATTTATACGTATATATATATATACGTAATATATATACGTATATATATATACATATATATTATATACGTATATATATATACATTATATATTATATATAAATAATACGTATATAAATTATATATATAAAACGTATATATCTATATATACAGGCGAAATATATATAGAAAATATAAATATTATATATATCGTATGTACGTATATGTAAATATAAATAATACGTATATATATATATAATATATATATATATGCGTATATATATATATACGTAATATATATATATATAATACGTATATCTTATATATATATATATATATACGTATATATATCTATAATTTTAAATATATATATATATTTAATTATATCTACGTATATATATATATATATAGTATTATATATATATATATAATATATATATATTACGCATATATCTATATATTCTATATACGTATATATTGTATATTCTATTATCTATATACGTATATATATATATATACGTATATATTTATATATATATATACATATATATATATATACGTTATATATATATATCTATATGTATATATATATACGTATATATATATATTTATATATGTATATATATGTATACGTATATATATTATACGTATAAATATATATATACGTAAAAATTATATATAAATATATATATCTATACGTATATATCTATACGTATATATCGTATATCTATATATATATCTAATCCTTATATAAAATATATACGTATATATATATATATATACGTATATAATATATATATATATATATACATATATATATAGTATATATATATATATTTATTTATGGATCTCATCCATAATGTGAAGTGACACCGACACTACTCACGGATCACACATGGTAGAGCTGACTATGTACGGGCCAAAGAGAGCACGGACATGCAGCCTACAAGAAACCCTCAGAATCTTTCCCAGCTTGAACTCCATAAGGCAAACTGGAAACAAATTGAGAAAGAGATCCTCAAACAAAACTGGCCTAAATGTCTCTTCTCGCCAGACATCGACGTGAAACTTCAACAATTCATGTCTGTAATGCAAGCCATATGCAACAAATGCGTCCCAGTGAGAAAGGCCACTGTACACAAGGACAAAATCCCCAGAGAGAGGAAAAATTAATGAGACGGCGTACAAAAATTTCAAATCGCCTAAACAAACAGATTGAAAGCAGTGAAAAGTCCCGCCTAAAAATAAAACTGTTGGAAATTGAAAAATGTCTGCAACTCTCCCATGAAAAAGAAAGAGCAGACAAAGAAGCCTGGGCTATAGACAACATAAAATCTAACCCCAGAGCTTTCTACAGGTCTGCCAAAGAAACAGCTACGCTACTCTGTAGAATAGGGCCACTCCTTGAAAAGGATGGCACACTTACAGGAAAACCAATGAGGGTAAGTGAAGTACTGAATGAGCAATTCAAGAGTGTTTTCACTCCACCCCTTGGGCATCTCCAAATCACCAATCCAACTGACTTCTTCACCACTCCAGATATGGGGTCAGAGGCGGCGACGATAAATTACATCGATATAAAGGAAGACGATGTAATCAAGGCTATAGATGAAATGAAAACAGACTCAGCTACTGGCCCCGATGGATTCCCGGCAATCCTCCTAAAAGCATGTAAGAGAGTCCTAGCAAGATCACTGCAGTTCCTCTTTCAGAGCTTCCTTGCAGCTGGCAAACTTACAAGAAAACTGAAGGAAGGTAAAATATGCCCCATTCATAAAGGAGGTAGCAGTGCGGAGGCCAAGAACTACAGACCTATCTCTCTGACCTCACACATCAGCAAGGTCATGGAACGAATAGTCAGAAGGAAACTGATCACCTTCCTTGAAGAGAATGACTTGCTGCCTGACACCCAACATGGTTTCCGACCAGGGAGAAGCTGTTTAACTCCTATGAGTATTGTTATCTGTGGAGCGAATATCGCTAGCAATTACAGAATCTCCTACTTCCTCTCAATGATCATACGCCCTATAATCAGGATGTCACCTGATGTGTGTGACAGCACAGAAGATCTCCTAAGCAGGATCAGTGACTGTAACAAAACTTGTGACTTGACAGGATGTATAGTAGGTAGCATGGATGTGGTATCCCTATACCCATCGATTGACGTAGATTTTGCAGTGGAGAAGTGCGTGGAGATGATCAACGAGAGCCAGGTGGAGTTCTGTAATGTCGACACAGAAGAACTGGGCCTCCTACTTAGACTGACATATAATAGTGAATACTTAGATAAACATAATCTTAGTAGTTTCTGCCCCAGTAGATGTTTAAGAGGTAGACCGCCTACAATTACTTCTATGGCTAGGAAGACACATATAGAAAGATGGCGCGGATGGACCAGAGCCATACGGAGCCCCGCAAATGTCCATCAGGTAAAGAAAATGATCGCTCATGCACTAGGAGCTAGTATAAGAGTTACCCTAAAAAGCCATACATTTAAATTTAATAATAAAATATCTGCCCAGGACGAGGGGGCAGCCATCGGTGTTAGTATCGCTGGTGATGTGGCCAACCTCTTCATGGTATGGTGGGACAGAAGGCTTAAAGAATGCCTACTGCAGAAATCCATACTCGTAAACATGTACTCTCGCTATGTTGATGATATCAATATAGTAGTAAAGGCACCCCCACAAGAGAGTAATGTTGATATAGTAATAGAAACTAATACTATGGAGAGCATCCAGCAAATAGCTAACTCCATCCACCAGAGTATTAAGGTCACATAGACTACCCCACTAAACACCCCCCCCATAGACTACCAGTACTAGACACCGAACTCTGGCTAGAAATTGTGAAAAATAAAACCCAAATCCTTCATTCATACTATGCAAAACCTATGGCCTCAAAATACCTGATCCACCGGAACTCAGCCATTGCGGGCAATGCCAAATTCAATATTTTGATGGCAGACCTCGTCAGGATAATGAGAAATGTGTCACGCATGTGCGAGCCTACAGAATTAAAGAGACACATACAGTATTTCATTCACCGCATGCAGTTCTCAGGTTACAGCCATAAAGAAAGGATCAGAGTATACAAAGGAGCCATGAAGAAATTTGATAATATATTATGTAATGATAGGAATGGGATTTGCCCACTCTAGAGGAACAAGTCATGGAACACTATAGAAAGGACAAAAAAGAAAATAGGGAAGGCCAACTCTTGGTATGATAGCCATAAATACCAGAGTGTCATGTTCGTTGACACCACCCCTGGAGGTGAACTGGCGTACCGCTTTAGAAGGACCCTAGATAAACTTAAACTAAGAATTAAGGTTGTTGAAAAGCCAGGCACCTATCAGATCTATATTGGTAGAACCTATCCTTTTAGTAGAACTCTCTGTACGGATAACTATTGGCACTGTATGTAGATTTAGCCCACAACAAACTGTAAAGCCAGAAATGTGGTCTATAGTATAAGATGTATAGAGGGACGATGCAGTAACAAGACAGTAACATACGTAGGGGAACAGCAAGACGCATTGGAGAGCGGGTGAATGAACATTGGAGACACTCCAGGGAGGTAAAAGCTCATCGATTCTGTACCAACACGCCGAACAAGAACACGGGGGATCAATCAATAACATAGAGATTAAGATATTGTCCACACATAGAACAGATGCAACAATTAGACAAATTACAGAAGCTACACATATAATAGAAAAAACCTAGCCTGAATAGAAAACTAGAATGGAGCAATAGCACACACCACAACATATGACGATAGTGGATCCTGCAAACATAATAAATACAGAGGTAGTTAAAGAAATAGAAATGAATAACTTATATATGGTATGTGTGTATTATATATGTATATGTGTATCATGTGTGTAGATAGTATATATATATGTGTATAATTATATTATTTTTTTTTTCGATTAGATTTATTATTATATTACTAATATTGTTGTTATACATACATACAACCGATGTATGATAATAATGGTGGATGTAAACACATGAACAAAATTCGAACAAAGCAACAACAACAAAAACACGATACAATTACAAGATGTATATAAACAGAAGATAGAAATATTACACATCCCCCCACACCACACTAAATAAACATAGACCCACATGGAGATATAAGCATGCGCAAATGAAGACATACAATAGAAATACAAATGGCTGACGTTTGTAAGGAGAGACACAAGTATGAGAAGAAAACAAAGGACCACTGATGCGGTCACAGGAGTGTGACGAAAGAACTTTGGCCGAAATAAGATTAAGATTAATGTAAAAAATAAATATCACTAAAGCAAAAATAACACCGAATATATAGTGCGTGTGTTTTTATTGGCTCAACTGGCAATATGACCATTCCGAAATATAACAATATCTGTTTCAACACACGACTTCACATAAAAAATCTTGCACAACAAATATTTAAATGTATATATATATTTATATATATATATATATACGTATATATATATATATGTGATTGATTGATTCATTGATTGATTCTAGTTTCAGCTTATGAGCTGTGGCCATGCTGGGGCACCGCCATTTGGTGTTGCTACTTGGTTTCACTTCATGGAGGCTTTCTAGCAACTGCTATTTGGTGCATGAGAGAATTCGATGCAGCTGCCCTCATCTGCCCCTCCTGCCGTGAAGTTGGTTCATCTGGGACACCTGACAGGAAGAGATCCAGCTTCATTTTATAGACATCTGTATCCTCCCCATGGCAGTCTCTCAGGTTCTTCGGGAGGATATTGAAGAGCTGTGGGCCTCGGAGCCCAAGCTATCACAGAATATTGTCCTACATCTTGATGGGCAGGTTTGGAGTCCTAGGCACCAAATATGGACACATTTGTGGCATATCTATACGTATATATATATATATATATATATAATATATATATATATATATATACGTATATATATATATATAAATATATATATATATATATATATATATAGATATACGTATATATATATATATATATATATACGTATATATATATATATACACATATATAGATATACTATAACTTATATTATATATATATATATATGTAATTATATATATATATATATATATATATTGTATTATTATATA
>NW_021835441.1:0-40458 GCF_006345805.1 Octopus sinensis | reverse complement strand
TATGTACATGTATATATATATATATGTATGCAAGCATGTATATATATATATTTCCAGGGTATGTGTGGTAGTGTATATATATATATGTGTGTGTACGTGTGTTTATACACCCAATATGTGTAAGTGTGTGTTTGTGTGTTATGGTAGCAAAAATTGTGATAATAGAATTATAAAAGTCAATCGAAATCTCGGTAACAATAGATTTTAAGTAAACCCCCATGTGACATCACATACACCACCACCACCACCATAATAGCCACCATGTGCACCAGCACAACCACCACCATTACCAACAAGATCGCTACCACACCATTAACACCAGTAATACCACCACTACTACTACCGCCACCATTACTGCCAACACTACCACCTCTTATTTGTCTACCATAAGTGAGTTTTATAAATATACAGTAAGAGTTATAGGCGCAGGAGTGGCTGTGTGGTAAGTAGCTTGTTTACCAACCACATGGTTCCGGGTTCAGTCCCACTGCGTGGTACTTTGGGCAAGTGTCTTCTACTATAGCCTCGGGCCGTACAAAGCCTTGTGAGAGGATTTGGTAGACGGAAACTGAAAGAAGCCCGTCGTATATGTGTATATATATGTGTGCGTGTGTGTTTGTGTGTCTGTGTTTATCCCCCTAGCATTGCTTGACAACCGATGCTGGTGAATTTATGTCCCCGTTACTTAGCGGTTCGGCAAAAGAGACCGATAGAATAAATACTGGGTTTACAAAAGAATAAGTACCGGGGTCGATTTGCTCGACTAAAGGCGGTGCTCCAGCATGGCTGCAGTCAAATGACTGAAACAAGTAAAAGAGTAAAGAGTTATGTAGTGTGATAGACAAGCAGAGACAAATAGACTGAGAGACATAGATAGATAGCCACACACACACACACACACACACACACACGCACACTCCCACGTGCATACACACATATGTATAGGGGTTTAAATAGACCAATCCAGCTGCAGCTAAATGAATGATGACTGATACTGGGGAAAATTTTCACACACACAGATGCATAGATAGATAGACAACAGATAGAGATATATGTAGTTAATTGTGTGTGTGTATATACATATATATATATAGTTAAATAAGCACAGAAACAGCAGTTAGATGCATACATAGCTTGATAGGTAAACATAGAGTTAGATTTACTGATATTCATTCATTCATGCATATAATCAGCTGAAATTGCTTGGATGATCCGGTTCTTGACTGAAGATTGAAGGCTTCGAATGTCCCGTCCGTGTTTTTTGTATCGTCTTCTAAATGTTTTACGTTCTTGTCCCAGTTTGTATTTTTCTACATATAATATATATAGTGGCGTCTGTACCCTCTTTGGCCTTATGTAAGTACATATTCCTTAAAATTTGGTACGACTCTATAACACTGTCTCTCTCTCCTACATTTGTCTGCCTTTCATACTTTGTACTTTACTTTGATCTGTCTCTTTCTCTCTACTTCTCCTCCTCCTTTTCTCTTTTCTTGCCTCTGATTCTTTGGTCTACTCTTCCCCCACTCTTTCACATTTCTCTGTTTTTCTCACTTTGCACTCACTGATTCTGTCGCCAAGCCAATCCTTGGCACGCTCTCTTTCTTCTCCCCTCTTTAATTCCTTCTTTCTCTCTCTTCTCCCCCATTTGGTGCCTTCGTCCCTCTTTTTCTCTCTCTCTCTTTGATTCCTTTGCCCCCTTGTTTTTCTCTCTCTTCTCCTCTCACGTGACCGCTGGTCAACCAGCCTTTCAGCTTCTAACCAGCGGCAAAGTGCAATTACACATACCACAACACGTACTGGATGACGAAAAAAAGAAAACAATTATATATAAAATAATAAACAACACAACTAAAAGTCCAGAAAAAGCAAACACAGACAAAATCGAAAAATACCTACGCCCCATCTGGGGATACAAAGAGTATGTAACTTGGTCGAACAAGTTTGCCCACGTACAGGTAGTTTTTCAAAATGAAGAGTTAGCAAAACAATTCTCAATGCTAACTCTTCATTCAGATGAGCTAACAATGATACCCAGTTACCTTGGCCAGAGAGTAACACAAGTCATTATCAATAATGTCCCGCAAATAACAACCACACTATGGATAACATCGGCCATATGCGTCGAAATGGAGGACATAAACATCCTACAAATCGCTGTTTCGGAACACAAGAACTGGGTGGGAAAGAGACTGGAGATTCTCCTCCACATAAACCAAGACGCCATTAACAAAATACCCACCCATATACATCTTGCGGAAGACCACAAGTTGTATGTAGTAGTCGAGGGCAGAAGGCCACGATGCTATACATGTGGCAGTGAGGCACACCTCAAAAAGGAGTGCAAATCTGCCGCTAAATTACAGCAACAACAACAGCCACAGGAAAAACCACAAAAGCCAGCATTATTGCCCACACCACAATATGGACGGCTAGTCAAGAAGCTGTATGCAGAAATGCATGAAAAGCAACAAAGAACGGACCAACCCAACCAAACACCACAACCTGCGCCAAGAACAGAATCACCACCACCAAACAACTAAACTTCAAACCAAGAACAACAACGAAGAAGACAAGCACCGAGGATGTAGAAGAGACAATCACCACACCAAACCCCCCAGCAATACCCCCCGCACACCACAACAATATCTACAACCGCACAAACAGACCCAGATGCTTTGCCATTACCCCCTTCTGATTCGTCAGACTTTTCGTCTAACGATGAAAGTTCGACAGAATGGCAAATAGCCACCGGGGGTAAAAGAAAAAGATTAAAAAAACCCAAACAAGAAAATGCAACCAAAGCAGGGAGATATCTGAACCCTGAAAGCTCCTTACACAACCAAACCAGCACCAACACCACAAAAAAACACACAATGCTATCAGCAATAGACGCCAAAGACCCAAAACTAATGGAGTACATCACAGCCCGCACAAACATCTGTGAAGATGACTTCAAAACTAACAACCATCCACGCACTACACCTGCCAAACACATCAAAATACTACACATCACATAAGCACAACACCACACACTCAAAGCCCTCTTTCCAAATGCGGTTGGGGGGTTCCAAAAATATCTCTCGAAAAAACTCTACAAAAACCTCCTCCAAGACACATCAAAGGACGAGGAAGTCAAAACTTTCGACACATGTAAGTAACTCTCTGTACCTTCCTTTTTGTGTTTTAAAGCACACACCCAATATAGAATCATGGTCAAGATTGGTTGTGTGAATGCACGTGGCTTGGGGTCTCCTTGGAAACAAGGGTACCTCCTAAATGACATCAAGTCACACGATTTGGGAATCATAGCCATAAGTGAGACCAGACTCCACGAGCCACGGGCCCTAAAGTCCATGTTTGGCGGACAGTTTAACATTTATTTTTCTTCCTGTCTGCTGAGGATGGGCGGTAGTGGCACCGCGGTACTTTTTCACAAGAGCCTGGATCTCGAAGTCAAGACGATATTCGTAGACCCGGAGGGTAGACTGGTCGTTCTGGATGTCGACGGCAGCAATGGGTGCGCTTTTCGACTCGTATCAGTCTACGCACCGCCTTTAACATGTCGGCCGGATTTCTTTCGACGTCTAGAAGTATTCCTGGGAACGTCTCGTCCTTTACTTTTAGTGGGGGATTGGAATGCTACCTTGGACACGCATCTAGACTATGTGGGGAGAGACAAAATCAGAAGGGGATGCAACTGCCTCAGAGACCTGCTCAGACGATTCCAACTGTCTGACAGGTACCGACTCGACCACCCAAATGCACCAACTGCAGTGGGTCGTCAAGATGGTATCTAGATAGGATACTGTGTAGGACAGTAGACAGGGATAACTTAGGATGTCCACAATTCCACACAGTCAGCTACACGGATCACAAATTCGTGACGTGTACGCTAGACTTAGATAAGGCACATAGACAGGGTCCCGGTCACTGGAAACTGAACGCATCTTTCCCGTCCAGACAGGTTTTCAGAGACAGAATCAACATGTTAGTAAAAAGGGCTTTAACGGGAGCCATTGTCAACAACAAATGGTGGTTCGCCCTCAAGAGAGCAGTAAAAGCGGAAGCAATAAGATATAGCAAGGCACTAGCCGTAGATAGAAATAGAGTAGAGGGTGAGTTAGTTAAGAAGTTAGAAGAGGCAATAAGAAGCGGCATCACATCCGACGTTTTAGCGGCGAGGTTGGCCCTTGACCAATACTTCAACGCCAAACACGAAGGGTGTGCTGTCAGGGCTAGGATGCGCGCTCTAAGGATGGAAAGTGTTGGAGCCGCAAGGGAGGCCCGGGTGGCGGAGGCGTAGCAGGGCAACAAAGCCACCATTTTGTCTCTGGTAGATGAACAAGGGCGCGAATTGCTCAAGCCCAGCAAGATGTGCGAGGCATTTCAGCGGCACTTTGCCCGACTGAACGGGACGGGTGGTGAGCAGGGTGGACTTCAGTGCCTACCTGCACGGCCTGCTACGACTCTCGGCAAGAGAGGCAGAGTGCTGCGAAGGTGCCATCACGGCGGCGGATGTGCGGGACGCAATGGCAGAATGCTCGAGAGACAAATCGCCGGGTTAGGATGGTCTGCCCTACGAGTTTTACAATTGTATGTCAGACTTGTTTGGAGACATCTTGGCAGCGGTATACTGCAACTGGCAGCAAAACGGGAGCATACCCGGTTTTGTGAGTCGAGGAGCCGTAACGCTGCTGAAGAAAGATCCAAACAAGGGGGACATTATAGATAACATTAGGCCAATCACTCTGCTCAATGCAGACCTGAAAATTTTGACCAAGAGGTTGGCGCTTGTCACCGAGAAACTGTTCGACAAGGCACAAATGTGCGCCATGCCGGGCCGGAGCATCCATGACAACCTCCATTTGATGCGCTACATCATAGACAGAGTAGTTAAGGAACCTGGCATGGGTGGGGCCCTGATCAATTTGGATCAATCGAAAGCCTTCGATAGGGTAGACCATCGATACTTGGAGGCAGTCCTAAGAGCGGCTGGTTTCGGTCCCGTCTTCTGCAGCTGGATAGCTGCTTTGTACAGAAGCATCCGTTCGGTAATTCGCGTAAATGGACATCTATCGAGACCTTTCGACATTGCACGTTCGGTCCGTCAGGGATGCCCCCTCTAGTCGCTTCTATACGTATTGACTCTCGAGCCACTACTGTGGAAGCTGACGACTCTGAGGGGCATCCCGCGAGAATTGGGATGCAGGACGAGCGTGTCTGCATAAGCGGACGACGTCACCGTCATAGTGTCAAGCCACGAGCACATCGTGCTGGTCGGCGAGACACTGAAAGACTACGAAGCGGTGACAGGAGCGAAAATTAACCGGGAAAAGTCAGTGGGCTTGCGGCTCAGCACCTGGAGAAGCAAGCCCATGCCGTCCACTAGTACCTCCGTTGCTCGGGGTCTGATCGGTCCGGACCTCCAAATGGAGAAGAACTGGAACGAGGTAACGAGTAGGGTGGTCATTCTCGCCCGGCAATGGGCTGAGAGGAAACTGTCCCTAAAAGGTCGGGCGCGAACACGTACATCGCGTCCATCATCTACTACCGCCTGACCGTCGTACCTTGTCCCGACCCTACCAAACTAGAACGCATTCTCTTCCGCTTCTTGTGGAAAGGATGCGTCCCGATGGTCAGGCGATCCATTTGCTGTCAACACCCGTTAAAAGGAGGGCTGGGCATGCTGTGGTTGATGATGCGCAGACACGCGCTGAGACTGCGACATCTCCGGCTCTATGTAGACGACGGTGAACAGGTGTGATCGCCGTTTGTGAGGCACGCTTTCCCGTAACTCGTGGATCAAAAAGAGGCCGAGGAAGGGCGAATGGCACCGCGAGTGTCGCGTTGCTCTCAAGCAACTCTGCCGTCCCGGGTCGACCTTGAGTGACTTCAACACAACCAAAGCATTCTATAGGGGATTAATGGAGGGGAGGTACGACGACGATCTTGGGGCAAACCTGGGCGTCGACGAGGAATACCTGACCCGCCTGTTTGGAACGACTTTCGGGCCGGGACCTATGGACAACTTCCAGAGATCCCTGGCCTGGCAGTGCTACCGAGAAGCGCTACCCGTTCGGGATAAGCTCTATAGGCATGGCTCGAGAAAAACGGGGCCGATCTGCCCGAGATGCGGGCAGAGCGACGAAACCGTTCTGCACGCAATCGTGCAGTGTCCAACAATCTCCGACCTGTGGGCTTATGTCGAACGACTGCTGTCACGTGTGGGACGTGTCGGATTATCAGCCGAGTCTATCGTTAATATCGTCACGCCTCCTTCCTTCAAACGGGAAGGAAGAGCTATTTTTATCATACTTGTGTCTATGGCGAAAGAATGTATCTGGTGGACGCGCCTGAAAGGATTAGAGACAAACACTTTCCTCTCTGGTCAATCTCTCATCAACTTCTTCAAGTATCACTTGAAGAGGAAAGTGAGAGTAGAGAGGCAAGTTTTGTCTAGTGAATGTTTTAAAAAAAGATGGGCGAATGTAGCAAGGATGGCACGTATGAATGACGAAGCCACCTTGACTATGATCCTATGAACCGTAAAAATTAATACAGAGAGTTGCTTATTTGTAAAAAAAAATAACATGTGACTTCATTGACCGAAGTTACCGTGGTCTTTTCCGTAGGCTTTTCTTTCCACGGGTAAACCTCACCTGTCCTCCCCTTTACACTTTATATTGACATTTGTGATAACGATCCCTATTGATCAATTTTTTTTCCTTTTCCTTTTATTTTTTATCCCCCCTTTTTCTCCCTCTTTCTTTCCTTTTACGATCCCTTTCGATCGAAAACCAAACCCCCTTTTTTATCCCCAAAAGAAAAGCTCTACCTTGTAATTTGTCCTGTTTGTGTGCAGCCCTGTGTGGCTAATAAAGAAACATATCTATCTATCTATCTATATATCTGTCTGTCTCTCTCTCTATCTATCTGTCTGTCTCTCTCTCTCTATCAATCTATCTATCTATCTATCTGTCTGTCTATCTCTCTCTCTATCTATCTTTGTTTGCCTTTTATGTACCCTCCCGCCTTCTCTCTCTCCCTTTCTCTCTCTCTCTCTCTCTCTCTCTCTCTACACACACACACACTTATCTATACACCTGACTTTCTCTTTGTATGTCTATTTTTTAGTTGTCCATCTGTTTCTCTCGGTGTTTCACCCCTCACTTTCTCTCTCTCTCTCTCTCTCTCTCTCTCACACACACACACCATATATATGTGCGTGTGTGTGTGTATGTGTGTGTTAGTGAGGGCACATGGCTTAGTGGTTAGGGTGTTACACTCATGATCTAGCCATTATAATTTCAATTCCTAGACCAGGTAGTGTGTCGTGTTCTTGAGCAAAACACTGATGCATGATACACCATGCACCTGTTCAGACAACATTGATTAGATATTTTTTTTTTAAGGCGGCGAGCTCGCAGAATTGTTAGCACGCTGGGTGAAATGCATAGCCGTATTTCGTCTGTCTTTACGTTCTGAGTTCAAATTCCACCGAGGCCGACTTTGCCTTTCATCCTTTCGGGGTCGATAAATTAAGAACCAGTTATGCACTGGGGTCGATGTAATCGACTTAATCTGTTTGTCTGTCCTTGTTTGTCCCCTCTGTGTTTAGCCCCTTGTGGGTAATAAAGAAATAGATATACACTTCATCACTATAAACAAATCGTAGGATTAAAATATTGTGGGTCACCAATAGTTCAAGGCACCTGAAAATACTGCGTATCTCGGAAATCCATAGTCCAATTTACGCGAAACTTCTGTTATTCCATGAGTATTCACATTTCAATGGTACCTTATTTTCAAAGCATTTTCCTCTATATATGCTGCTTTGGCTATTTATAAGGTTACCCGAAAAAACCATGTATCTTGGTAACCTATGGTCCAATTTAAGAAAAACTTGTTTTATTCCATTTGTATTCACATGAGCATCTGATTCATGATGTTTCCTGCTTTTGTCTCTTTCCCTCTGTTGCACCAGACACTCAGCTCTCTAAATGTCTGATTCCTGATCTCTCCTGCTTTTGTTTCTTTCCCTCTGTTCCACTGGATGCTCAGCCATTACTTTATCAGTCTTATTGATCCTTCTATTCACATGCCTGTCCCAATCTAGGGTAAATATTTTGTAAAGGACCCATTTGTACTTCGGTGTGAAATAATTTTTTCCAAAACTTTGAGTTTCCCACCAATAGAGTTTTGGTTTGTGAGTTTTTTTTCTTTTCCATGTTATTTTGCATGCTTTCAACAAACGTGACATCAAAATCATGCGTAAAAAGCTCCTTTCCTCAGAAAAGGAAAGATTTGGCTGCTATTTCTTGCATGCAAGTAAAAAGAGAAAGAGAATGTGAGTTGGGTAGTTAGAATAAGGCAGTGGTCAGATGACTCAAGAGTGGTATGGTCAAAGTTGGGTTTGGAGAGCAGAAAGAGGTGACGGATGTTTGGAATGTTGTCTGTGTGTCAGTCAGAGACAACAATGGATTAACCATTAAGCTAAATAAGCACATGCTTAGGGCATCAAGGGAAGTGGTGGGTGGGTGGACCACAGAAATGGTAAATGGTTTATGGTACAAAAGAAATCACTTTAAACTTGATAAAATAAAATTCACGATGTCTTATAGGTACAAAGTATCGGAGGAGGTGTGTTACTTATGATTAATTTTGTGGATTTGATCAAAGGATTAATCATAGAGCAAAATATGCACATGCTTAGGAGTTCAAGGCAAGGGAGTGCAACACAGAATTGGTAAATGGTTTACAGCACAAAAGAAATCACTTTAAAACTTGCTTAAATAATATTGAAAAAGGTTTATATGATTGGGAATATAATTTCAAAGTGTTCATCGTGTCATCATGAGGATGAGATCAAAGACTTTGCAATTAAAAAAGTAGGAGGAAACTTTTCAAATATAAATAAAGTGGAAATATACAAAAATAAATATTATTTTCCCTCTTACTGTTAGTTTAATTTCATTTTGAAAAATAAAAATTTATTTTATGGTTTATCATTATTTATATTTTGAATTACATACATATGGGGGCACCAAAATCTTTTAGGCACTTAGGGCCTTTAAAGGTCTTAATCCAGCTCTGGAAAGGCCACATTAGATAATTTAGGCATACAAAGTAGATATGTTACGTAAGATTAATTTCGAGGATCTAATCAAAGACTTTGCAATTAAAAAAAGAATAGAAGAAAACTTTTCAAATGTAAATGGAGTGGAAGTATAAAAAATAAACATATTTTCCATCTTAATTACTAATTTTGTTTCATTTTGAAAACTAAAACTTTATTTTATAATTTATTGTTGTTTATATTTTGAATTACATCCATATGGAGGCACCAAAATCTTTTTTGTGCTTAGGACATCAAAGGGTCTTAATCCAGCCCTGGTCAGAGATATACGTAGAGGGTTAAAGCAGATATGAACAGTCTCTTGGGAGCTTTGAAATGATTGAGGATGTTGTCTTCAGAGAGAGGTGAAGTGAATTAGATTTCTTTTATGTAGGAATAAATATAAAGGGTTTATTAGTGGTTGGGGGTAGTTGAGAGAGTAGTAGCTGGAGAAGGTGTATTGAGAAAAGTGAGGGAGTGGACAAATCTAGTTCATACCGAGTTCAAATTCCACCGAGGTCGACTTTGCCTTTTGCTTTTTCAGGGTTGATAAAATAGATACCAGTTGTTTACTAGGGTTGATATAATCAACTTATCTCCTCCTTGAAATTGCTGGTTTCATGCCAAAATTTGAAATCAATATTACTTGTATCTTGGTTAGAGACACGATGGACAGGAAGAGTAGAATCTACAAGTAAGCCCCCCCCCACCAATTTTGATTATTACTGATATTCGGGTGAGTGACAGGAAGAGTGAAGTTTGGCAAAAGACTGTAAATGGGACAACAGAGTTTGATTATAGATTTGTGACCCTAAGAGGAATAATGTGGGGTTTGTATATTATTAAAAAGTGGTATGTAGTGTCTAAAGCAAATAGATTAAGTAAACTTTATAATGTGCATCCATTAAATATGTTAACTGGAAGTACATTAATCCTCTGTGTGGTATCATGAGTGTCTTTCTACTAAAGCCTTGGGTTGACGAATGAAGTGTGTGTGGAATTTGACTATTAGATCATTAATACATGTCAGGAGACATGCTTGACTATGTCTGTTATCATGAGAGTATTACCGTCACTCAAATGACAAAAACAGAAATCAAAAAATTGGAATGAAAATGTAAGGTGAGTGTGCATAGAATTAGACATTGGGGAGAAAATGAAAAAGAAGAGGGAAGAGAAGGCATGGAAAGAAGGTAGAAGAAATGCACCCAAATACTCAACCTCATGAGCAATGTCCTTATGGTAGTTTCATCCGGTGTCACAGAATGTACTTTCTGTTATGTAAGCAAGGAGAAAATGTCTCAGATTTTGTTTTCTAGTATAGACAAGATGAGAGCGAAAGTTTTAGTATTGTGGGCTAAACAGAGCCCACATCTCCAGCTGTTTTTAGAGTAAGGTTAGCATTTTTCAAATAATCTCCATATGATATAATTTATGGCTTCCTCTTTCGAAAGCCAAACATATTTGGATAGCATCATAATATTTTGCTTCTCATAGATCATGAATGAGGAGATGTAGTTATGCAGTCATTCTTGAATTATCCTTCTGTTATTCCAGTATAGTGTTTCAGACAGGATCCACTATTCTGTTCTCTAGACTTAGCTTTGCAGACAATGGCTTCTGTGTTGTAGTGAATGTAGAGAGGGCATGTTGTATTATCTCTATATAAGTAGCTGCCTTCATTATCTGGGATGGGTTTATAAGAAATAATCCATTTTGTGTCGGCTGTACAACTTAAATCTATGCTTATTACATAATTTTGCACATTTACCAGTGGGGGAGAAATGCTAATCAACTAAGGACCTTATGCATATCGGATGTAACATTTGAAGTGGAGAGGATATAAACCAAGTGATGTTACAGCATTATTTTCTTCTTGAGGGATTAGGGAGGCTATGTAACTAATCCTCTTTTGGGTTGCCTCCAGCTGGTATCCCTCATTCATTTCCAAGTAAGTCACAGGGAACTAGACATGCTTTTGTAGAAGACTGGAAATGAAGGACACAGCTTGCATGATAGAGATCCTTTACAGTTTATCCTATGATGTCAAGGAGACAGTCACACAAATGTATGCACACACACACTCACACAAATACACATGACAGGTTTCTTTCAGTTTCTCTCTACCAAATCCACTCACAAAGCTTTGGTTGTTCTAGGCCTATAGACACTTGCTCAAGATACCATGCAGTGGGACTGAACCCAGAACTTTGTCATTGGGAAGCAAGATTCTTAATCACATAGCCACGCCACGCATGCATTTGTACGTATAAATATATATGAAAGTAAATATTTATATGTAGATGACATATATATATATTCTTTTACTTGTTTCAGTCATTTTGGCTGTGGCCATGCTGGAACAATATATTTATAAAAGAAAGTTTATGTGTGTGTGTGTGTGTGTGTGTGTGTGTGTGTGTGTGTGTGTGTGTGTGTGTGTGTGTGTGTGTGTGTGTGTGTGTGTGTTTGTATGTGTGTGTATATTCCTTATGCATTCGAAAACTGAGTTGCTGATTTTGACGTATGGGGTATCTTTCATCTGTCAAATAAACTTTATTTTCAATTACATATTTTCTAAGTTATCTCAAAGACCAGCTATAGTTATTTGAAATACACTTCTCTACAACAACCAGGTTTCATTAGAAAGTGAATATAGTTTCACTCTTTCAATTTGAACCAAAATTACAAAGTGTTGCATTACAAGAGTGACAATGTGTAAATAATGACAGTAATGTTCTCTAAATTATTCATATCTGTACTATAATAAAGAAAGCTACTTATCGTCTATCTACAGAATAAACAATGTTTTTGGCACAAAGTAACCACGAAAACGAGGTTGGGTCACACAATTTTGAGGTCATTTGCGGGCAATATTTTGACTTGCTTCAAATGTTTTACTTTCATCCTATATTTCACTCATGCATAGAATTCTACTCAGACAAACATTTATGAAAATGTATGCATAAATATTGTATTAAAATAAGCCACAACCACAGAATTTTCATTAAAAGACATCCATTTCTCTATATGTTATGAGAAAATACAGTCACACATTCTCTCTCTCTCTCTCACTTGCAATATGCACACACATATACAAAAAGATGTATGCATATGTATTTATATATGTGTATATGAAAGATGATGTGTGTGTGTATGTATGTGTGAGAGAGAGAGAGAGAGAGAGAGCGCGCGAGTGCCACTTATGCATGCAAAAAATACATACTTGACCACACACACCTTCACTCACTCTCTCTCTTTCTCTCTCATGCACATGCACACATACACACACACATGTTCATTTCGCATACATGTACATACATCTCTCACTTTCTGCTCTCACTCCAAAGCTAATGTTGCCTTTTCACTTCCTCCTCTCTTTCAGCTTCTGCTTTCTTCAAAGCATAAAGAAATAAAATTTTTTTACAGAAATTAACAAATAATCACATGATCCCATATGATAAACCATATGATCAAGTTGACAACTTTGCTGCTTCAAATGAAAGAATACCATAAAATAATTTCCTTTGGCAGGTACACACATGCACACACATGCACACACACACACACACACACACACACACATTCTAGGTAAAACTTCTGTATGAATTATGTTATTTCTTGCTGTGTGCACTTGCAAAATTACAACTCAAATCTAATTGAAATGACCTTTTTCAATTCTGTAATTTGTGTTTGTGATGAGAATATTTAAAAACCTAATCTTTGGTATAGATTTAAAAGGAAGTTTTCCCAGAAATCATATCCTTTATCTGTTCTTTCTAGCATGTCCAAAGCAACATTTGCACTCCACCCCTATTTTTTCCTAAATTTCTTCCGATTCCTATGTTTTCGATAGAGGAGATTAAGATTTCGCTCAAAAAACTCATTTGCAATATTTTAATTTTCTCCCTCCCCATCCCAATTTCTTCATTTAAAAAATTTTTTCCCAAATATTTTTCTTGGTAATCCATGGAGAAAAAACAGAGAGTACGAATCTTTAAGAATTTTCTTCTTTTTTCTTAAAGAAACACTAAAATCTCCTTCCCAAACATCCACCCATCACCTCACCACTTTCAAAAAGCTCCCAATGTTTCACTTTTAGCTTTTTGGAAAGCGGGGAAGTTTCTTCAGAAATAGCGTTGTTTACCTGTTGTTTCTAGCATGTCCAGTTTTCTGGTGGTGGTCTGGTATTTTTTATGCCTGATATTTCAGTACAATTCTATGCATGTGTGAAACATCAGATGAAAGTGAAACATTGGGAGATTTTAGCTTTTTGAAAGCTGGTAGGTGATGGGTGGCTGAGGTGAGGGAAGGGGCATTGAGTGTTTCTTTAAGAAAAATTAAACTTTGAAAAAAATATGTATTTCCCAGCTTTGTAATCTCTGTATTTTTCTACATGGATTAAAAAAAAATTCAAAAAGAGTTACAAATTAAGAAATTGCGGTGGGGATGGGGGTAAATGAAAAATTTAAAAACATGATTTCTAGCCCAAATCGTATTAACCCCCTTTTATACAATGAAACAACACATAGTTTGTGATCCTTCTTAGGAACAGAAAGCACTTTCATGCAACTCCATGCAAATTGTCCCCCCCCCCCTCCCTTCACTTTTAAACAAGCAATGACTTCCATTACGCCAGTAATCCAGTTCACAATATATCAGCTAATACAATGTAGCTATAGGTCATAACACTTGGGCAATGCCGGGATGCATTGCTAGTATATGTATGTATGTATGACAGACATTTCCATCAAAGATGATGACTGAGTGTCTAGCAAGAAGAAAGAAAAAATGTCTAACCAAATAGTAACATACATTACTATAACTATTCACCAATGTTTACAATTCATTCACTTCACCTGTGACCTAGCTGAGAAATCACAATGTGGACAATGGTGGTTTCCAGGAAGACTTGTTCTGTTGGTTTATCTCCCTGTTTTCTCGCACCTGCTCTTGATTATATATATAAGAATTTTTTGCGTAATGAGATAAAAAACCATGGCTGTGTAGATATTAGAAGATTTATAGATAGGTCTTACAGCTGTTTCCAGAATATTTATTCTATCCCTTCATCAGAGATGGTGTGAGAGGAAGGTTAACTAACTATTTCTTAACCTTCCTCTCACACCATCTCCAATGAAGGGATATAATTAATAAATATATACATTACCTCTTACACACACAAACTCCAGCCTGGACGTTGTTTTCCGCAAGCGAGTCAAGGACCGTCTGTGATACTTCTTGTTCCCAACAACAGTGTTAAAACAGCAATCTCTGAGCGCTGCATTTTCATCTTGGGGCAGAGACAGAAGTCCACAGGTGCTAAATCTGGTGAATAGGATGGGTAGAAAAGTGATACTATGTTGTTTTTAGTGAGAAATTCATGAGTAGAGCTCAGTGACAGGGTGCATTGTCATCATGAAGAATTCAGTTCTTCATGCTCCACAGATCTGGTTGCTTTTACTAAATGTCCTCCTTCAAACACTTCAAAACATCATTGATTGTTCTCCAACGATCCTCATGCACAAATTGATGAGTTTTCTCCACATTTCCAGACTGGGACATTGGTCCTCTGAAAGTGCAAGGTTTCTCCAAAGTTGATATAAGATTAAGGAAGAGAACAGATTTGTTTTGGCTGGGGGCAAGAGAACAGTCTTCTGCCCAACTTCTGTCTCCCAAATTCCATTTGCAAGGCATCAGCCAATCCTAAATTAAGGACACTTGCCAGAGGTACCATGCAATGAAAATGAATCTGTAATGACATGGCTGCAAAACAATTTTCTTAGTATCAGAGAGTTAAAAGGTGATGGTCATGGTTGAGGTGGTGTTTGTGTTGTGTTGGTGATGGTGGTAGTGGTCATGGTTGTGGTATTGGTGGTGGTGATGGTAGATATGGTGTTGGTAATGGTGGTGTGGTGGTGGAGGCATGGGCATAATATGGACGGTGGTGGTGGTGGAGGGGATGGTGATTGTGGTGGTTGTTGTGCTAGTGATTGATGTTGGTGATGGTGGTGGTAGTATTACTGACATGTTGGTTTTAGAAATGGTGGCAGTGGTGGTGTCATAATGGTGGTGGTTGTGGTGTTGATGATGCTGGTAAGAGTGGTGGCAGTGGTGATTGTGGTATTGGTATTGTGTTGGGAATGCTGTGTGTGGTGTTGACGGTGGTGGTGGTGATAATTATGGTGGTAGTGTGTGATTGTTTATTAATTGCTTCAGTGTTTACTTGCTAATTATATTAATCAATAGTGGCACGAAAATAAACTCCCTTAACACACACACACACACACACACACACAAATACACACACACACACATACACACACATACACACAAATACACACGCAGGGGTTTTATCTATTATTTGGTTCCAATGTAAAGATTTATGTATGTATATGTGTGTGTGTGTACATGTGTTGTGCGTGCCTATGTATATACTTGTATTTAGGCATAAATGTATGTTTGTAAGATACATACATATATATATATGTATATATATATATATATATATATGTATATATATATATATATATGTATTTATATATATATATGTATATATATATGTGTGTGTATATATATATGCATTTATATATATTTATATATATATATATATGCATTTATATATATATATATATGTATTTATATATATATATGTGTGTGTGTGTGTGTGTGTGTGGCTATATGTATATATGGACATATATATATATCTACGCATACATATATATGTACGTGTGTGTGTGTGTGTATCTATGTATATATGTTGATAGATAGAAGGATAAATAGATATCTGTCTAGCAGTGTATCTATTGCTCTATCTCTTTATACATGCTTGTATATACATATTATTTAAAACATGACTATGATATGAACTAGTTTTAAGTTGTGTACTTTTTTTGTTTCCTATTTTTCTGTTAGTTCCTTACAGTTTTTTCGTTTTTTGCTGAAACAGTAAACTTCCGAAATCCATCATCAACACTTCTAGACATGTCTCAGTCAATGGCCTGTGTATCATCTCTGTTTTATACCTTACTGTTTGTGTGTGCTTCTGGGTGTGTTTGTGAGTATGTACATGCAAATGCATGCATACATGTATGTGCATATGTATATGTATGTGTATATATACACACACACATATACGTATATAGACATGAGTGTGTGTGCGTGTATATGTGTGTATGTATTCATACATATACTCATATATACATACATATATGTGGCATATGTATTTATATATATACACACACACATATACGTATATAGACATGAGTGTGTGTGCGTGTATATGTGTGTATGTATACATACATATACTCATATATACATACATATATGTGGCATATGTATATATATATATATATATATATACATGCATGCTTGCATACATACATGCATACATACATGCATGCATGCATACATACATGCATACATACATACATATATATATACATACATTATATGTTTATATATATGTGTGTGTGTGTATTTATATATATGCATATATATATATATATATGTTTATATATATGTATATATGTATATTTATATGTACAAATATACATACATGTAAGCATATATATATATATGTTTACATTGAAACACACATATGTATGCATACATGTGCACATATAATCTTATACACACATGCATGCAAGCAGTCTCTTACACTTACACACATACCTATATTGTGTTGCCATTCCTCTCACTACCCGACCCCAACCCTACCATCTTCCCCCTACCCAGGATTTCAGTATCCTTGGGGCCATCCAATACAGCTGCCTCCACTGTTTTTTATGCTTGTTTTCATTGCTGTTGCTGCTGGTGTTACCGATGTGCAACTATAGCTGTTTTTCTAGTTGTTGTTGTAAACAGGCTCTAAGTTGATTTAGCTAAAAATCTAAACTTGACCCCCTGACTTCTCTAATCTATATCTCTCCTGATTCACACATTGTGTGGTAATTGGGTGATTCTCGGTCAGAGGGTCAGCTGATAAGTTTTCCTTCTACTTCTGGGTGGTGGTTTGGTCTTGGTGGTTGTCATAATGGTATCATGGTATGTGCAATAGTTGTAGTGTGGTGACGTGATGGTTTTGTGGTAGTATATGAATTAGTGACAGTGGTGATGGTATAGTGTAGTGGCTGTTGTGGTATGGGTATCGCTGAACTATGATGGTATGCATAATGGTTGTAGTGTTGTGATGTGATGGTTTTGTGGTAGTATGTGGTAGTACTGATGGTATTGGCTGGTATAGTACAGTGCTCTGTTGGTAGAAGTGGTACATTGGCATGTGCAATAGTTGTAGTGTGGTGGTGTGATGGTTTTGTGGTAGTATGTAGTGGGAGTTCATAAATTGGTGGTAGTTGTTGTAGTGTGGTGGTATGGGTGTGATGCTATAATGGTATGCGTAATAGTTGTAGTGCAGTGATATGATGGTTTTGTGGTAGTATATGATGGTAGCGCATGAAATAGTGATAGCAGTGATGGTATGTGTCATGGTTGTAGTGTGGTGGTGGTCGTCATTGTTATAGTAGTGGTAGTTGTCATTGTGGAAGTTGCTGTGGTAGTAGTGGTGGTCGTTGTTGTTGTGGTGATGTCTGCTGCTGTAGTGGTGGTAGTGGTATGTTGTTGTGATAGTAGCATGATATGGCAGGGGTATATATGTGGTTATATATGTTGTTGCATATTGTAGTGGTGTGATAATCTCATTTGTTGTATGTCTGATGGTGGTAGTTGTGTTATGGGTGGTTGTGTGATGATGGTGGTTGTGTGACGATAATACAGTGGTAGGTGGTATGGTGTGATGGTAATACAGTGGTAGGTGGTATGGTGTGATGGTGGTGATGTAGCAGTGTTATTTGTGATGATGTTGGTGTTCTGTTTTTGTTGCTGTTTAACCCTGGGTCAGTCCATGATCAAAGATGTTCCAGCTGTGATCATGACATCCTTTATTCAGGCATAGTGTATCTAGGACTACATTATCTAATGTACAGTATACTTAGTTAGTATTAGTGGCTATAGTTGTTGTTGTTTAGCCCCAGGCTAATCCTGATCCAGACAGACCTATGACCAAAGATGTTCCAGCTGTGGCCAACCCATGTTTTATTCAAACATAGTGTATCTAGGACTACATTATCTAATGTATAATATATTAGATACGACAGCTAAATGTTGTGTGCTATTGAATGGGGAAGGAAAATGGATGTATCTCATCTGGGAAGCAGTCAACAAATTCTTTATAGATATTTGTGAAGGAATTTCCCATAACAGATGAAGATTGATCTGTCTCCAAAGAAACTCACTTCCGACTTTACACAGATATAATAAGAAGCAAGACAAGATACAGCTTTTGTCAAAGACACAATGGAAATCACCAGAAGCCAAACCAAAGCCCCAACTACGCAGAACAACACAGAACAATAACAAAATAAAGAACCAACCTCTAAACTAACAAACGAATGTTTCTTCTCTTCTTTATTCCCTAGCTGGTAACTGGAAGGGGAGGCTGTCCTCTCAACCTATATGCTACTGTGGATGCTACTGGATGAAGTGCTCTGGTGATGATGTTATTCCATGCTTTCTGATCCATGGTGCTGACTTTGGCATGCTTGAGTTTGAGGTGCTGTGACATGAAATCGTAATTTGTTTTTCCCATGTCATTTTTGGTGTGCTGGGTTGCTTCCACCAGTGTGTGGGTTGCCGTCATCACAAAAGTTGGTGTGGTAGTCTGGCAGACATGGCCAAACCATTGTAGCTGGTACTGCTGAAATTGATCTTCAATGGTCAACTCTCGGATGTTGTAGTTTGAGATTTGGTGACATAGAGAGACACCTAGGATCTGATGAAGACATTGCATTTGGAACACCTTGAGCTTGCTCAGGTCCTGTCTGAGGACTGTCAAGGTCTCAGTACTGTAGAAGAGGACAGGCAGAACCAGTGTGGAGAAAAGGTGGATCTTGTTCCTTTGGGAGATGTTGTGCTTCTTCCAGACACACCATCGAAGGGATGCAGAAGTCATAGACTCAGTTTGGCAGTTGATCCCTGCTGTTGATGACTCTTTCTTCTCTGCAACCAGTGAGCTGAGGCGAGTTTATTTAACCAGAGATAACCAGCCTGAAGTATTAACATACAGAAGAATACAAAATCCTAACATAAAATCCTCAAGCTTAAAAGGAAATCCGTTTTTGTAGTAAGGAGATCTCTTACCAGAAAAGGAAGAAAATAATAATATCATCGCCAAGAAATATCAATTTCAAAATTTGGCTGAAGGCCAGTAGTTTTGGGGAAGGGGATAAGTCAATTATATCGACCTCAGTTTTGACTGCTACTTATTTTATTGACACCAAAAGGATGAAAGGCAAAGTTGTAAACCCAAGATGTTGAACCCAAGATGTAAACACAGATGAAATGCTGCTAATGATTCTGCCTGCTTGCCACCTCAATAGTAATAGCAATAATGATAATGGTTTCAAATTTTGGCACAAGGCCAGCAGTTCATGGGAGGGGGCAAGTTGATTACATTAGCCCCAGTGCTTCACTGGTAATTATTTTATCAGCACTGAAAGGATGAAAGGCAAAGTCAACCTCGGTAGAATTTTAATTCAGAATGTAAGGATAGGCAAAATGCCACTAAGCATTTTCTTAGCATACCAATGATTCTGTTAGCTCACCGCCTTCGTCCCTCAAGAGATATTAGAAAGCAAACACACTAATAAACTCAAAAATAATTAATTTATCCAACAAAATCTTAACTCATCAAGAAATTCAACGCTTGGACTAAGATTTACAACCACTCTAAAGACCAACCCAGCTGACCTTGTAACAGATACAGGATGATTTGTAAACATCTAATCATTATTTATAGCTTAATGTACTTTGAGATCCATTGTTCCCAAAAAGATTATATATATATTTCACATAAAGACTCTTGCAAACCAGATGCAAAAACGAAGTATATATATTTATATATATGTCATCATCATCATTATTATTATCATTTAGTGTCCATTTTCCACGGATGTCCTTCTTAATGCCAACCAGTCTGAGAGTGTAACAGGTGCATTTATGTCCCACTAGCACAGGTGCCAGTTACGTGACACCAGTACCTGCCACAATTAGAGGCGAGCTGGCAAAAACGTTACCACACCGGGCGAAATGCATAGCTGTATTTCGTTTGCCGTTACGTTCTGAGTTCAAATTCCGCCGAGGTCGACTTTACCTTTCATCCTTTCAGGGTCGATAAATTAAGTACCAGTTACGCACTGGGGTCGATGTAATCGACTAAATACCATTGTTTGTCCCCTCTATGTTTAGCCCCTTGTGAGCAATAAAGAAATAAGTATCTGCCACAATTATGATTTCACTTGGCTTGATGGGTCTTCTTCTCAAGCACAACATATTGCCAAAGGTATTGGGTATTTGTCATTACCACCATGAAGCCCAGCACTCAAAAGGTGCATTTTATGTGCCACCGACACAGGTACTGGTTACATAACACTGACAATGGCCATAACTATGATTTCACTTGGCTTGACAGGTCTTCTCAAGCAGAGCATAATGCCAAAGGTCTTAGTCACTGGTCATTGCCTCCATGAGGCCCAACGTTTGAAGATCATTCTTCACCACCTTGTCCCATGTCTTCCCAGGTCTCCCTCTTTCACAGCTTCCTTCCACTGGTAGAAATTGACACTTCACACAGCTATCCACATCCGTATGCATCACATGACCATACTAACGAAGTTTTCTCTCTTGCACACCACATCTGAAGCCTATTATTATGTCTAACTTTTCTCTCAAGATATTTACACTGACAACCACCACCACACTACAACCATATCCAGCAAAGCATACTGGCTTCATTTCTTTCAAGCCTATCCAAGTTCCCGGCAGCCACAGCTCATGTTTCATTGCCATGTAGCATGGTTGTTCATACACAGACGTTGTACAATTTGCCTTTCACTCTGAGAGAGAGGTCCTTTGTTACCAACAGAGGAAGGAGCTCACCCAACTTATTCTTATTCTAGCAGCTACACTCTCAGAGCACCCCCGCCACTACTGACTTGGTCATCTAGGTAATGAAAGCTATCAACTACTTCTAGTTTTCCCCACTGGCATTTGATGAAGTCTATTTTCTGTACATTTTCAGTGCTTGTTGTACCTGTGCACCTTCCACAAACAAAAACTAGTTTCCCTGTTAACCTTTCTCTGATGTTGTTGCATCTTTTGTGACCATAGCTTACACTGGGTACATCTTATGAAATTTCTACCTTTGCCTTTCCTACAGACTGAGCAGAGTCATCTACCTGAGGGGATTTGTGATTTGCCTGCCTTCCTACTTACTAAGGCTTTGGTTTTTGCTAGGTTAACTCTAAGATCCTTTGGTTCTAGACCTTGCTTCCATACCGGAAACTTCTCTAGTTCTGGTAGTGATTCAACTATAAGAACAAGGTCATCAACATAGAGGAGTTCCTAGGGTTAGCCTGTTTTAAATTCCTCTGTTGTTACCTGGAGGACTATGATGAACAACAAGGGTTTGAGGACCGATCCTTGGTGAACATCTACTTGTACCCCGAGTTCTTCCCTGTACTCATTGCCAACCTTCACCTTATTGGTAGCCTCTCTGTACATGGTTTGTACAGCTTTCACCAACCACTCATCTATCCCTAGTTTCTGTATTGACCACCAGATAAGGGATTGAGGGACCCTGTCAAAGGCTTTCTGTGTATATATGTGAGTATATATATATATATATATATATATGTGTGTGTGTGTGTGTATGTATATATAGTTGAAATTTATAGAAAAGCAAACGATGAAGACAGATGTGTGAACAACAAGCAAATGTATTATTTTGATGCTCAGAAAAAATGAAAAAGTCTTTTACATTTCAATCCTGCACTCTTCAACAGAAAGGAATAAGAGAAAATAAACAGACAATGAAAAAAACTTGTAGATTTCAGTGGTCCAACATGATGAAAGTGTATATGTATATATATATGTAACAATTCCACCAAAAATGCCGTCATCACATTAAAAAAAATTAACTGGAGTTCTTTTACTCCAAACACAGATGTCCTTGCATCTTCAGGCATCACCTCCATTAAAGCTATGATTTTGAGGAGCCAGTTGAGATGGTGTAGCCATATTGTTTGAATGGCAGATGAACCCATGGAAAACAAACCCTCACTAACTACTCTGCTTATATGTCTGTGCACATCTTTGAATGCAGTGTATGCCAGAAGGTTTTAAGATCCACAAAGATCAGAACTCATCTACATCTCTTAATGGTCCAAATCAGATGTGAAATCTGTGTGGGTGTTGTCTGATTTAAAAAGCCACATCAGATGCCATGATGGTGCTAAGGTGTAGATACAGGAGGTGGTCAAACTCTACATAAGGAGTAGACAACCACCATGTATACACACACACACACACATGTATATGTATGTATGTATATATGTATATATATATGTATATATATGTATATGTGTGTGTGTGTGTGTGTGTACTTGTTTTAGTTCCTGGAGTCTTTTATTGTGAGTTTCAGGGTTTGATACAATTATACAGAATCTTCTTGTAGATATTTGTGGAAGTACAAGCCCTATATTAATTTGTATTGTTCATATATCTGGACCTCCATGTATGCCATGAATAGATTGGCATAAGTCAGAACAACTTTTGTTTCCATCGCAGTCCCAGATATTTGTTTGCAAATATTGTCATCGAAGTCAAAAAAGACAATATCCATTAGTGCTAATAGACAATGGAATAGAATGTGCCAAAGCAATAAATATCGAAGAACTAAGGAAAATGCAAAATGCTCCAGATACATTCAATACTTTACCCTTTATTACAACACACAACCCAAGAAACACAGACGTTTACAATATTATCCACCAGAACATCCCACTACTAAAACAAGACCCAAGAATGAAACACACATTCAAAGTAGACAAAATAATCAAAAGTAAAAGACAATCAAAGTCCCTCAAAAATGTCCTCACAAGTGCTAAATTACCTTTCACAATTCCTACACCAACAGTAAAAAAATGTGGCCACCCCAATTGCAGGACCTGCATCAACCTTATTGAAGACACAACATACAAATTCAAATCAAGACAGATTTTATCGTAAAAAATCACTTTACATATTCTTCAAGGAATATGCTATTGTAACGTGAAAGGATCTATCATCGAAGCACTGGTAGGGTGTCGAGATCCTTTCTAGTCACATACAAAATTCTTGCAGAAAACAAACAGACGAAACTCAGGTTAAAGGTGAACAGACAACTTGGTTTATTGATTCATGGTTGTACGTTGTCTGATGGGGGAATAGACAGCCTCTGAGATACTGCTGGTGTTGGTCGTTGAGGTTGGTTGAAGTTGGTTGAAGCTGGTGTGTGGCTGTCAGAGCCAGGAAAACCGTGACCGATCGCAGTGCTGTCTTGAGCCGAAGAGAGAGATTTGAGGTTCGCGGGCTCGAGAGATGTTTTCCCGCACATGCGCATGGGGAAGACTTCCGGTGGCCACCCGGAAGTAGTCCCATTCTGCGCATGCGCGCCGAACCCTACACAGTAGCATCACTACAGGGCTCCCCTCCGAGTGCGAAGTACGGCAACCAGAATATTGTGGTGGTGCTGCAGAAAACAGAAGGCTTGCCGATCCCCCAGAAGACTTGGTACATACTATTATACAATAAGAAACATTTTAAAGAAAGTTAAATGTAAATTGTTTTTGAAAGTTTCTTGGGCCAATGCACTGTTCTGCCCGATTTTGTAACATACGGTGTGCTCGGGGCACCCGTTGACGGCGAGGGTGGTGTTGTAGGAGCCGGTGAAGGCAAAGGCGTCTGTGCAGGTGAAGGCGTTTGTGCAGGTGAAAGTGTTGTTAAAGGTGCATAGGTGGGTGTGTCAAGGTTGTCATCAAAAGATGAAGACGTCTCAAAATGTGCCTTTTTTAAACGGTCCACGGAAACGGTCTCCGAACGACCATTTATCTCAATCGTGAAAACCTTTGGTGTGCGAGAAAGCACACGAAAAGGTCCTTTATAGGGAGAAACAAGTGGTCTCTTGACAGAATCGTCCCGAACAAAAACATGCGACCAGGTGTTCATATCCGGTGGAAGATGGGACGGTGGAGATTGCTTTCTGGGAAGCATGGGCGGAAGGTTTGAAAAATATTCCCGCAGTCTGGTGACATAGGTCGCCGGATCATGGGGCGGGGAAGTGTCTGGCACCAACATCGTACCGGGCAATGCCAGTGTGGTACCATACAGCAGCTCCGCAGCAGAAAACCCCAGGTCTGCCTTGACAGCAGTCCGACAGCCGAGAAGCACAATGGGCAGAAATTCGATCCAGGACTGTGGGTCCGAAGAGGCACGAAGAGCGGCCTTGAGCTGTCTATGGAACCGCTCAACCAATCCATTAGACGCTGGATGGTAGCTTGTGGTGTGGATATGGTGCATACCCAAAATTCGCGACAATTCGCGAAATAGCGAGGCCTCAAACTGTCGTCCACGATCAGTTGTCAATCGGGACGGGACTCCGAAGCGAGAAATCCAGTTTGAAACGAAAGCTCGCGCAACAGTCTCAGCAGAAATGTCTGCTATCGGAATGGCTTCTGGCCAGCGGGAGAAACGATCGACACAAGTTAATAGATAAGAGAACCCGTGACTCACAGGCCATGGTCCAACCAGATCGATGTGGACATGGCGAAAACGGGCCTCCGTGGGGGGAAATTGTCCAAGCGGGGCACGAACGTGCCGTTGAATCTTGGATTGTTGACACTTGGAGCAGGTGCGTGTCCAAGAAGTAATTGTGCGACGCATATTCGGCCAGAAAAACCGAGCAGTGATTAGTTTGAGGGTGGCAGCGATGCCAGGATGTGATAAGGAGTGCAGTGCTTCAAACACTGAGCGTTGATGGGTCTCAGGCACCAGTGGCCTGGGAGATCCAGTTGAAGTGTCACAAAGAATGGTGCCTTCGGCTGACGGAAGCGGAAGGTAGGAAAACTGGCAACAGGAGAACTTGGGAGAAGTTAAATCTAACGACGCCAAAGGTGGCTGCTCCTGCGATATGGCAGCTAAGTCGATAGCAGCAGGAGACGAAAGGGCGCAAACTGGAAGGCGAGAGAGAGCGTCAGCAGGAACGTTCTCTTTTCCAGGTATGTGTCGAATGTTGCTAGTAAATTGAGAGATAAAATCCAGGTGCCGAAAAGCACGGGGTGAGAGTTTGTCCGTTTTTGAAAACAGGGCAAACGTAAGGGGCTTGTGATCCGTATAGATCACAAAATCTCGCCCTTCAAGTTGATGCTGGAAATGACGAACCGATAGATAGATCGCTAGGAGCTCACGATCAAAGGTGCTGTATCGTCGTTCAGCTGGTTGCAGTTGACGGGAAAAGAAGGCTAGAGGTCGAACATGGTCATCCACTGTGTGTTGTAACACAGCGCCAATCGCAGTGTCCGATGCGTCCACAGTCAAAGAGAGAGAAGCACCAGGAACTGGATGTGCAAGCAAAGAAACAGAAGCCAGCTCCTTCTTAATGGACTCAAAGGCTGTCACTGCCTCAACAGAGAGGGTGACTTGACTGTCCTTTCTAGGAGAGTCCTTTAACAGCCTGGTGAGAGGTAGCAGCTTATCTGCACAACCGGGAATGAAGCGTCGGTAGAAATTGACCATCCCTAGATAATGCCTGAGCTGGCGCAAGGAAGTGGGGGGTGCGATGCGTTGAATGGCATCGACTTTTGACGAGAGGGGGCTGATTCCAGTCGAATCAATATGATGCCCTAGAAAATCTAGGGAAGAGCGTCCGAAAACACACTTGTCGGGGTTTATGCGTATGCTATACGCGCGAAGACGCTGGAAGAGTTGAGAAAGGTGCCGGAGATGATTTTCTCGTGTGTCGCTCGCAATGAGTATGTCATCGACATAGGCAAACACAAAATCAAGACCGCGGACAACCTCATCAATGAAACGCTGGAAGGTGCTAGTAGCATTCCGCAAACCGAAACTCATGTACAAAAACTCAAAACACCCAAACGGGGTAGTGATTGCAGTTTTTGGAACGTCGGCTGGGTTGACCGGTATTTGGTGGTAAGCGCGTATCAGATCGACCTTCGAAAAAATGGTACAACCATGGAGATTTGCTGTAAAGTCCCGGAGATTTCTAATCGGATAGCGATCGGCTATTGTGACGGCATTGAGGCGTCGATAGTCTCCAACCGGGCGAAAATCAGACTCGCCCTTTCGCGCCAAATGAAGGGGAGATGCCCATGGGCTGGTGGAGGGGCGTATAAGGCCAAGTTGAAGCATGTGCTCAAACTCGGCTCTGGCCGTTTTAAGTCGGTCTGGCGCTAGGCGCCGGGGGCGTGAGAATACAGGTGGCCCATTGGTGGTGATGAAATGGAGGGTCGAGTGGGTAGGCTTTTCCGGTTTAAAGGCAATGTCCACTAGCTCCGGAAATAAAACCAAAAGAGAGTGAAAAGGGTCTCCAGAGGTGGCAACAAAGAATGTCGGGCTAAGGACCGCAGTGGTGGAACTCCCAGTCGGTGTAGAGAGCGACGTCGTGCTATCAAGAAGCCTCCGACGCCTGACATCCACCAATAGGTTAAACCTATCCAGGAAATCAGCGCCGAGAATAGGATGCGGGATGTCAGCGATGACGAAAACCCATCGAAAGTCTCGACGAAGGTTGAGGTCGAGGCGCAGCGAAATCTGACCGTAAGTGGTTATGGGAGACGAGTCAATAGCATGCAAGACAATCGAAGAGCGCTTGGGCTTGTCTGCAGCCAGACGAAGGGGCCAGATGCTGCAACAGGAGCCGGTGTCCACCATGAAGAATGTCTTCGACACCAGATCTTTTACATAGAATGCACGATGTTTGGGAAACGAGATGGAAGAAGGTGACGTGCTCACCTCCTCCGGATTTAGTTTTCCGAGGGCTTGAAAGTGCACGGCTGGGTACACCGATCTGCCTTTTCGGCATATCTCGAATGGTACCAGCACCAGCCGGAACGAGAAACAGAGTCACTCCGACTGCGGGAAATAGAGCTACTGCGACTATGAGATTGGCGTCCGATCGCACGGCACAGATCATCGATCCTCCGCGTAAGCGCGTCGATGTTCTCGGCCAGTTTATCGTTCGTCGGAGGTGTCGGGGGGGGGGGCTCTGTACATGCGTACAGGCCCCGCGAGGGAGATGGGCGCGAAAACTCCAACACTTTGTCGGCCATCGTGGCGATCTGGTCCACAGACACAGCATCCAGTGCCGTGGCCAACATTGTCTGCACGTGGGCAGGCAGCCTTGAGAAAAATATCTTACGTAAGAGCGGCGCGTCAGCGGCGTTGCCGCTTAGCTCTCTTAGATGGCGCAGAAATTGGGATGGAGTTCTGTCCCCTAACTGCTCGTCGGCCATCAGCTCATTAAACTGACTTTCTTCTGAGCGCGTGTTGCGACGGAGGATCTCCGCCTTTACTGACGCATATGTGGCGTCAGGATGGGGACTCACAATGAGATCCCTGACCGATGTTGCGAGCCGGGAGGGCAAACTTGAATACAGTAGATGTAACTGCTGTTGTGGCGGAATGGTATGCGCGGCAAAGTGTGATTCCACCTGTGCAAACCACAGCCCCGCATCCCCCGTAAATGAAGGCAAACCTGAAGCCATGCCTTTGTCGGAAGGAATCTGTGAGAAGGGGGCAGAAGGTATGGTCGAGAAATGGAGAGAGAACACGTGGAACCGAGAAGGCAATTCAAAATTGTGTTTGTGTGTGCACCTCGTGGGTAGCAAAAAAAAAAAAAAAGGAATAAGTGTGTACAAGGAAAACAAAATACAGAAAAGGAAAAATGAATGTGTGTGTGTTTTCTTTTTTTTTTTTTTCTTTCTTTTTGTACTGAGTGCGATGAATAAGGTTATTTGACCCACCTCGCCGTGCTGAAAAGGAGAAAAATAGGAAAATAAATATGAATTTCCGCGCTCTTCGGCCCCAAAAAAAAACCTGTTCGCTGTGTCTTCTTCTATCCTGTTCTTTTTCTCAACTAGGGGTCACCAATTGTAACGTGAAAGGATCTATCATCGAAGCACTGGTAGGGTGTCGAGATCCTTTCTAGTCACATACAAAATTCTTGCAGAAAACAAACAGACGAAACTCAGGTTAAAGGTGAACAGACAACTTGGTTTATTGATTCATGGTTGTACGTTGTCTGATGGGGGAATAGACAGCCTCTGAGATACTGCTGGTGTTGGTCGTTGAGGTTGGTTGAAGTTGGTTGAAGCTGGTGTGTGGCTGTCAGAGCCAGGAAAACCGTGACCGATCGCAGTGCTGTCTTGAGCCGAAGAGAGAGATTTGAGGTTCGCGGGCTCGAGAGATGTTTTCCCGCACATGTGCATGGGGAAGACTTCCGGTGGCCACCCGGAAGTAGTCCCATTCTGCGCATGCGCGCCGAACCCTACACAGTAGCATCACTACACTATCAAATGTCAAGGATGTAAAGAAGATTATGCAGGTAAAATAAAGCTTACTCTAAGAAATAGACTGACCATTCACCAACAACATATATGAGACTGCAGTACTAGACAGATTCCACTGAATGGACACATAGATATATGTGTGAAAATTAAGTCCCTCAAATTCTAAGTCTTCCCACAGAATGAAGTGAATACCACAGATGAAGCACGGACAAACCTAGAAAATACTTTCATACAAAAATAGAAGCCAAGACTTAACAAACAGAGTACATACACAATTCATTCACACAAAATTCATTCTGTCACTTATCATGAGGAAGCTACACAGCTAAGAACCTAAATTTTAACCACTGGATACAAACGACTTCTGTCCACTCTCCCACCAGATTAAATTTGGAGTACCTAGATTAACATGTTCACTCAACCATGTTGGCCTTCTTTTTAGGTGACATGTGACACTAATGCAAGAACATTAGGGGAAATGTGTTCATTCTCTACAAGCAATTGACAAAAATCATTCAGAGGATTCATTGTTTGCACATGTTCAGTCAACCATGTCAGCCTTAACTTACAGTGTCAAACATTGTCATTTGATACTAACACACAGACATAGCGGGGGGGGGGGGGGGGGCTACAAAAGTTTCTAAGACCAGTCATGTGGCTATCCTTTACCAATAAAATCCTATTCAAGACATACTAATTTGAGTCATGAACTCCCAATAAAAATAGGATAAGCTTCAAACACTAGTCAGAAGCAAGACAGCTGTGACATAAACCATGTCTTTCTATTTGAACTTTTTGAAAATCAGTGTAAACTGTGAAACCGGTTAAAGCTTTAAAAATATTAATAAAAATATTTTAACTATTTTCAGTGTATTTTCAACTTATATTTTTCCTATATATATATATATATCTTTAAATAAATATATATATATAGGGAAAAATATATATTCCTATATATATATATATAGGGTAAAGACCCCCTTCAGTCAGGCACTGACCATGGGTTTGCACCTAGAGAGATACCCTCTGAGGCACAAGTCTGGGCAAGGTTGTTTTTTATGGAAGACCAGCAGTCGCCCATGCATACCGGCCTCCCCTCTCCACGTCACCGATGTTGTCCAAGGGAAAGGCAAGGGCCGATACAGCTTGGCACCTGTGACGTCGCAACTCATTTCTACAGCTGAGTGAACTGGAGCAACGTGAAATAAAGTGCCTTGCTCAAGAACACAACACGCATATATATATATATATATATATAGGGTAAAGACCCCCTTCAGTCAGGCACTGACCATGGGTTTGCACCTAGAGAGATACCCTCTGAGGCACAAGTCTGGGCAAGGTTGTTTTTTATGGAAGACCAGCAGTCGCCCATGCATACCGGCCTCCCCTCTCCACGTCACCGATGTTGTCCAAGGGAAAGGCAAGGGCCGATACAGCTTGGCACCTGTGACGTCGCAACTCATTTCTACAGCTGAGTGAACTGGAGCAACGTGAAATAAAGTGCCTTGCTCAAGAACACAACACGCATATATATATATAATATATATATATATATATATATATAGGAAAAATATATATTCCGATATATATATAGGAAAAATATATATTCCTATATATATCTGTAAATTAATATGTTACCATTATTCAATAGTCAAGATAAAACTGAGTTTCAGATGCCGAAGAGATGGTGTTGTGGATTTCCACTTCGGCATCTGAAACTCAGAGTTTTATGTTGACTATTGAATAATGGTAACATATTAATTTACAGATAAATTTCCTCTATTTACATAATATTGAGGTCTCTTTCTTTCTTTTGTTATCTTACCGTTTTTACCAATAATATTCCTATATATAAATATATATATATTATATTAAATTAGAGATAAAACCACTATTAGGCAAATGTTATGTATCAGCCACAACTATGATTTCACTTGACTTGATGGGTCTTCTTAAGCACAGTGAATTACCAAAGGTCTCAGTCACTAGTCATTGCCTCGGTGAGGCCCAAACTTTGAAGGTCATGCTTCACCACCTTGTCCCATGTCTTCCTGGGTTTACCTGTACCACAGGTTCTCTCCACAGTTAGAGATCAGCACTTCTTTACACAGCTGCCGTTGTCCATATGCATCACATGACCATACCAGTGCAGTTGTTTCTCTTGCACACCACATCTGATGCCTCTTATGCCCAACTTTTTTTTCAAGATGCTTACACTCTGTTGAACATGTCGAGGATCATCACCGGTAATGAGAGTTGGGGTCTATGGGTATGACCCTGAGATGATGCAGCAGTCATCACAATGGAAGCACCCTTCATATCCATGAGCGAATAAGGCATAACAGAATTGCAACTCAATCAAGAGCATGTTCATAGTTTTCTTCAACATCTGTGATATTGTGCATCGAGAATTCATCCTCCATGGCCTGACAGTCAATTGAGAGTTTTACTGCAACATTTTGAAGCATTTGAGGACAGACGTTTGGTAAAAACGACTGGATCTGTGGGGTGTGAAAAATTGGATTCTTCTTCATGATGATAAAGAACCCTGTGACTGAGCTCTCTCCACTTGTGAGTTTCTCACTAAAACAACATGGTATAGCTTCCACCCTATTCACCAGATTTAGCATCTGCAGACTACCATCTTCAAGATGAAAATGCAGCTCAAAGGTTGCCATTATAACATAGTTGTTGAGATCCAGAACGAATTGCAGAATGAAAAACGACTTCCAGGCTGGATTCCAAAAGTGGCAGGAATGCTGAGACCAGTGTATAACTGTGCAAGGCAACTATTTCAAAGGAGAATAATAACTTAGGTAAATCAGTTTTTTTTATTAAACGTATCTAGTCAAAGAACCTTTTGATACCATCTTGTATTGAGCCAGACACAGAGACAATCCATGCAGTGGAAACACCCCACCTCACCTGCTCCAAAGAAGGCCAATGTTGCTTGATCTGCAGGGAAGGTGAAGGCCTCAGTTTCTTGGGATGCAAAAACCATTGTGTTTGTTGACTATCTTCAAAAGGGTGGACAGTACTATACCAACTTGTTGAGGCAGTTAGGAAAAGCTATTAAAGTCAAACAACTAAGAAGACTGACAAAAAAGGTCTTGTTTCATCAGGGCAATGCTTCAGCACACAAGCTTTCAATGATTACTGTGCATGATTGTGGCCTCAAACTGGTTGATCACCATCCCCATTTTCCTTATTCGGTCTCATCTGACTATCATCTCTTCTCCAGCATGTGAAAACACTTTGCTGGGAACTAGTATGACAGTGAAAAAATTATACCGGTATATTCAAAAATTTTCCTTTAATCAAAAATATTCATTTAACAAACTCTGGAAACTGATATTATTCTTGAAATTGTGAAACCTCAAAGTTATACTACAGCTATTTTGACTAATAGCATTTGTGTTTTCACTATTTAAATATATGATTCTCTCAAATCCTGGGGAATTTCATGTATATATATATATATATATATATATATATATACATACATACATACATACTTACATACAGGATGGGCTAAAAGCAACATTCGACATTTTATTTGTATTATGTTATTATTTTTATTATGCATTTTGTTCACCATGTACAAGTACAGATGAATTCATCATTATTTTATTTATTTTATTCAATTTAAAAAAAGATTGAAGCATGTCCTTGACAATTCCAGAATATCTTGAATTTATTTTGCGTGTGACTTTTGGCTCAACCTGTATGTATATGTATATATATATATATATATATATCTTATATATATATACTAGCAGAGATACCCAGTGTTGCTTGGGATTAAAATGTCAGTTTTTTTATTCTTTTACTTGTTTCAGTCATTTGACTGTAGCCATGTTGGAGCACTGCCTTTAGTTGAACAGAAAGAAAGAAAGGAAGGAAGGAAGCATAGAACAAAGAAAGAAGGAAGGAAGGAAGGAAGGAAAGAAGGAAGGAAGGAAAGAAAGAAGGGAAGACCAAAAGCAAAAAAAGCGGGATAAAGAAGGAAGGAAAGAAGACAGACTCAAAGAGAGGAACTATTACAGAGGGTGAGAGAGAATATATGTAAGCAAGAGAAACAGAGAATAAGAAGGAGAGAATTGGTTGAAAACTGCAGTTTTTTGAGAAAAACCTGCGTAAAGCACTTTTTCTCGATTTCTCACTTTACACAGGAGCTCTAGACAAAAAGTTATAGTGCATGACCATCCTTGGCACATAAGTAATGTGTGTGTAAAGTTTGGTGAAAATTGGTTGAAAACTATGGAAATGCATACGTATTACACACACAGACACACACACATACTTCATTTGTTTTATATGTATATAGATTATCAAACACACACACACATGCAATGTGCTTGTTCACCAGTAGGGTGCAATTTGATGCAGTGGAGATGACTCTCAAAGTGCCAGGTGTTAAAACACCTGAAAGTCCTAGTCATAGACAGTTGAGACAACTCACCCCAAATCCCATTCAGGTGTGATGGACATTGATGCTTTGTGATTTTTGTGGTTCCTCAACATGACATATACCACCAGGGTAACCTTAGGTAATCATAACCCCACGGACTCCACTTTAGCACCCTCTGGAAGTCTATGCAACTGTAGACGCCCCATCCCCTGTCCCTTGGAAAGTAAATGCTTCACAAAAGATATAGTAATTAAGTGTACAGTCTCTATGGAAGATTCCAAGAATGCATATATTGGCTCGTGTAGCACCACCTTCAAGGTCAGAATTAGTCACCATTATTCTAGCTTTAAATCTCAAGCAGACTAATAATTTATCTAGGCTCATTCATAACCTAAAAAATAACTCAGTTGTATACAGCTTAAAATGCTCCATTGTTACCCATGCCAAACTGTATAACCTCAGCAGTGCAGAAGTCTTCTCTATTATGAAATGCAACAACTGCCTTAACGAATAAAGTGACCTTATTCTTAATTGTCGGCATAAATTATGTAATATCTTCTTAGGGTACAAATAACACTGCCTTCTGCGATAATTCCTTAGATAATCCTCCTACATTGCTGCCCACCCCCACCGCATTTGAATTTCTTTAATCTATTTATAACAAATACTTTTTAAGCTATCTTTATGTATTTCCTTAACTTTGTATTTTACTTTATATCTCCCTTTTTGTATATGGAAATATACATGTTTGTATGCACATGTATGTACCTATACTGATACTATAGGTGCACTGTGACAGTATGTGTGCACATGCTGGTGTCTGAATATGTTATGGATATTTACTGTGAAATAGTAAGCGACCAACTTTACTGTGTTCCCCCTCAAAGACTACAACTTTCAGCTCCTATCTCCCTCTTTTCCTTCCCCTTTCTCTTTCCTAACAACTCCATCCAGTTCCAACTCCTAAATTTTTAACCTCTTCCTTTCCTTTTTCTTATTCATGACCGTTTCATCTCTTCTAAAAAACTTTTCTGTATAAATGTTTATGCATGGGTGCACAAAAGTACATGATTACTGTAGACATAGTTAAGTGGCCCCAACTTAATATTCACAAAAACCCTTTTCCTAAAGTCATAGGCGAAGGAGCGGCTGTGTGGTAAGTAGCTTGCTTACCAACCACATGGTTCTGGGTTCAGTCCCACTGTGTGGCACCTTGGGCAAGTGTCTTCTACTATAGCCTCGGGCCAACCAAAGCTTTGTGAGTGGATTTGGTAGACAGAAACTGAAAGAAACCCATCATATATATGTATATGTATATATGTGTGTGTCTGTGTTTGTCCCCCCCAACATCGCTTGACAACTGATGCTGGTGTGTTTACGTCCCCGTAACTTAGTGGTTCGGCAATAGAGTTCGATAGAATAAGTACTAGGCTTACAAAGAATAAGTCCTGGTGTCAATTTGCTCGACTAAAGGTGGTGCTCCAGCATGGCCACAGTCAAATGACTGAAACAAGTAAAAGAGTAAAAAAGAAAAAAGAGTATCCATCTACACTAAGTTCCCCCACTTACCTCCCCCCTCTCATTTTCTTTATTCTTAACAACTTTAGACAATACTCCACTCCCAAATATTTGACCTTTTCCTTCACTTTTCTTACTGACCATTGTATTTCTTCAAACATTTGTTTTTTTATCTATTTTTATTTGTTTTTCTTTTTTATTCTGCTCTTCCAGCTTCACCACTCATTTCAAATTATATTTTTGGCAAGTTAACTTGGGGTTCCTTAACGACACTGTAATCTTGATGTAATTAAAGTATCTTTGATGAGTTGCTAGATGGAAACATATGTAGCCTGGATATTACCTGCTCTACACCCTCAATTTGTATTTTATATATATATATATATTGATAGATAGATAAAACTTACTTGGAAAAGGATGCATGGTGTTTGATCATATAATAATATAAATAATATATAAAATATGCATATATATATATATATGTACATACCTACATATATATATGTATATATACATGCATATATGGGTACAGGACATCAAAAAAACGTTGAACACAATGAAAAACGAAAACAAAAACATAGAAACAATATTTTTTTCGAACAATGAAAAATGATAGAAAAATTATTATGAATGCTAGGAAGATGAGCTTATGATAGGAGACAATATAAGCACGTTTTGTCTTTACGAAGGTAGTGGGCAGAAAATATAGGTTCTCCTTTGTCACGTGTCAAAGGTTCTGACAAAAATAGGTGGAAAAGAATTCTATTTGCATAATCAGTTTGATTGGTCACCTTCCTCGGTCAGTTGAGTAAAGTGTCATCCAAGCTGATGTTTATGGGTAATTAAACTTAATTTGCATCACCTATGTATATTTATCAGCTTTGTTTTTGTTGGTAATTCTTATCAGCAACTTTTCCTGTGACGGACACACAGTGAGAACTTTTCCTGTGATTATGATTTGAGAAGACATACAGCAGTATGTTAAAGATCGGACATGATCTCGTGTGGGCAAGAAATATAAAATAATATTTATAAACACGAACATTTTGTAATTTAATAGCTTTCAATGTGATACCTGTTAAACAGAATTTTTTTTTATTTAATGGAAATTTAATAAAATCTAATCATAAGTAAGTGAAATTATGCTAAATACAACTAAACTGAAAACCTTTTCCTCTTGACTTTTGGGTGTGAATTTTACATGAACAGAAGATTTTTTTTTAACACATTTTATCCTGAAATCACATGTGTAAGTTACACAGGTTCATAACTTACATGGGTTTTACAGTATATATATGTGTATATATGGGCAAAGGGTAAAAGACCCCCTTTGGTCATAACTGACCATAGGATGCACCTAGAAAGTTCTCGGAGGTACAAGTCTGGGTAAGTTTGTTTATGGAAGACTAGCAGTTGCCCATGCATACAATTCTCTCCTTGTCACGTCACGGATGTGATCCAAGGGAAAGGCAAAGGGACCAATACAGCTTGGCACCATTGACATCACAACTCATTTCTACAGCTGAGTATATTGGAACAACGTGAAATAAAGTGTCTTGCTCAAGAACACAACACACAGCCCAGTCCAGGAATTGAACTGACTGCCTCATGATTGTGAGCCTGATGCTTTAACCATTGAACCACACACCTTCATGACAGCTTTCATATTTTGGCAGTACAAATAGATTAAAGAAAATCTTGGTAGGGAGTTAAGAGACAAGTTGAGTCTTCAGTAACTAAGTCACATACTGAACTAAGTCTTCAGTATGTGACTGTATGAATTTCAAATGATTTGGAACACAAAATCACAGATTATAGGAAATAATAATCAAGGGTATTGGTCCCTTATATTATTGGTAGTTATTTTATTGACCCCAGAGAGTGGAAAGGTGAAGTTAACTTTGGTTAGATTTGAAACAAGAAAGTAAAGGGTTACAACTGAATACTACAAGGCATTTTAATCAAATAAATTTCAATAACAGTCATCATCTAGTAAGCTTAAAAGTAGTAAATCTTCTAATCTTCATATACACATAAACACATATGCATACACGCACACACATACACACACACACACACACACACATCATCATCATCATCATCAATGTCATTTAATTTCTGCTTTCCATTCTGGCATGAGCTGGATGGTTTGACCAGAACTGGCAAATCAGGAGACTACACTGAGCTCTACTGTCTGATTTGGCTTGGTTTTCACAGCTGGATGCCCTTCCTAATGCCAACCACTTTACAGAGTGAGCTGCGTGTTTTCTTGTGGCACCAGCAGCAGTGAGGCCACCAAGTAACTTGCATGAAAAGACCCCTTAACATAGGGTCAGAGAAAGTAGTATTGAGGGATAGAAAATGGAGTTTTGCATTAGAAAGAAAATGTAGCTAGAACAGGTGGGAAGAAAGAAAGGAGAATGAGAGAGAGGAGAGATATATACCACCATCATCATTTAGTGACTTTTTCTATGCTTGCTTGGGTTGAATGGTTGGACAGGAGCTGGCAAGGTCAGGAGCCACATCAGGTTGGTTCCATTGTCTGTTTTGGCATGGTTTCTACAGCTGGCTGCCCTTCCTAATGCCAACCACTTACAGAGTGTGCTGTGTGCTTTTTATGTGACACCAGCAACAGTGCTTTTTGCAAGGTACCAACGCCAGTGCTTTTTAAGTGGTACCAGCACCGACAGGGTCACCAAGTATCTTGCAAGACAAAGCCTCTCAACTGGGAGGTGGGGAAGTAGCATTGAGGGGTTGTGGCATTATGGAAGTTGAGAAATTTAAGACAGCTGAGAGCTTTACAGAGATAGGTGTCTTGCAGTAGAGTTGGAAAAAAAGGAGAGTGGGTTAGGGAGTGAGATAAGGAGAGTGATAGAGAAAGAGAGAGAGAGAGATGATGGTGAAGATGTGCTGGGAGAAGCCCTTGAGGGACATTGAGGGTGGTAAGAATAGGTGAAGTGAAAGAGAGGTTTGGACTGAGTGAGTGGGCAGCACAGAGGTGACTGTAGCAAGTAATGGAGACAAATATGGTAGAGGCTTGGGGTCTGTGGTTGTGATAGACATGTGAAGGTATTGAAGGTGATAGCAGAAAGGAGGTGATTAGTAGGCAGAGGAAGGCAATGAGAAATAAGGGAAATGGAAGTGGTTTGAGGGGGAGGAAGAAAGGTAGTGGGGTGTCGGGGTGAGAGAGAAGGGTAACTGAGAAAGCCAGGGCATGTAGCATGTGCCTATTCTGCTCTCAGGTGAAAGAGGAAGTGATGGGTATCAAGGGATGAAATGCTGGGGGACAGGGCAGAGACAATGGAGGTGGGGATGGGACAGAGACCCTCACAGACAAGCATTACTAAGCTGGTTTTAGGAAATCAATATATATATTCTTTTACTTGTTTCAGTCATTTGACTGCGGCCATGCTGGAGCACTACTTTAAAGGTTTTTTTTTAGTGAAAGAAATTGATTCCAAGACTTATTCTTTGTAAGCCTAATACTTACTCTATCGATCTCTTTTGCTGAACCACTAAGTGACGGGGATATAAACACACCAACATTGGTTGTCAAACAACCCCAAAACACACTCATATAAATATATATGTATATATACAGGACAGGGATCTTTCAGTTTCCGTCTATCAAACTCATTCACAAATCTTTGGAAGATACTTGTCCAAGGTACCATACAGTGGGACTCAGACTGGAACCATGTGGTTGGGAAGCAAGCTCCTTACCATACAGCCAATAACGGACTGACAAGTGGGCCCCTGTACTATTAGAATCCATATATGGGGGACCATGTTAGTATCTAAGGGGCCTATCCCCTCAAGTCTGAGAATTTTTTATTCACTCCTGGAAGAATGCATTAATTATTTCAGCCTGGCTGTGTTTGTAGACAGTTGAAAACAAAACCTTTCAACAAAAAAATAAAAATAAATAAACGATAGCATTGTAGTTGCGGAGATGAGATGGGACTTGTAGCTGTGGGTGGGCCCTCTTAGTCTCCTGGCAACCAATATTTTTAGACCCATTCCGCCACTCCATACAGTCATGCCTGTGTCTATTATATATATATATATAAAAGTAGATAAATGGTACAAGGCACCAATATTTACTGGAAAATAGCAATCGTAATAAATTCGCGGCTATTGTATAGCTTCACTGCGTATATACTAGCAAAGACGTGTGTGTGCAACAAACATGAAAAAAATTTGTCTTACCTCTAGGAAGAACATCTGGTAAATGGACAACCTAGAATCGGATAATGCAGGACCGGTTTCTGACTCTTCAAATACGTTTGACAACGTAAATTTACATATATGAGGATTGCTTCATCTTGTCAGATGATAGTTGTCTCACATTCAAATGTTAATGAGACATCTGTACATATTTGGATTTAAGTGGCCAAAGTTTGTATTGGGTCATCATATAAAGAATGTGGTGTTTTCATACTTCTTTTATTTTTCAAAATTAAGATAAACAGAGTTCTTTTTTAAGCTCTCCTTCATATTCTACAATGCTCTTCCATCTATCTGCTAGACTTGCAAGGCTCCTCATTTAAAATTCACTTGTCTATGATGAAAAATACTCCTCCAGTACTGTTCTGACCTCGTCTACAGAATTCATATTTTTTCTGTCCAAATGATTTTGAAGACAGCAGAATAAATGATAATTAGATGGGGCAATGTCCGGCGAATATGGTGGGTGAGGCATCATTTCCTATTCAGACTGCTCCAGCCTTTGGAATGTTATCCACACTAATGGAAGAACACCTTTCCTGATGGAAGAACACCTTTTGTCTTGAAACCAAAGATGGCCGTTTTCCTTCTAGCGCTGACTTAAGCCACTCAAGCTGCTCACAGTAGATCTCCTTTGTTATTGTTTGGTTTGGGTTTAAAAGTTCAAAGTGGACTAAACCTTTTCTATCCCGCCAAACAGATAACAACACCATATGTGGATGAAGACCTTCTTTATCCTGGGGTGCTGGTTTCTCCTTTCTTACCCACTGTCTTTGGCACTTGAGATTCTTATAGAGAACCCATTTCTTGTTACTAGTCACTATTTGGTCCAAAAATGGTTCATTTGTGAGACATGATAGCAAAGAAGAGCACACATTCACTCTCTGCATGTGATTAGACTTTGTGAGGAACCTATCAACCCAATTTGCTGATTTTTACAATGGCATGCAGGTGTCAATGAATGGTTTGAATAACCAAATCCAAGCTTCTCTGCTAGTTCCTGAACAATTCTGGTGGGATTTTCTTCCACCAGATAAACAGTTACAAAGAACAAATTTTTCTATTAATTTAACAGGTAGTTATACAGCATAGTTAGTTAGTTAAAATGAACTAATTATGCTGTATAATTACCAGTTAAATTAAAAGAAAAATTCGAAGATGTACCAGTCTTTGTATTCTTTGTAATTGTTTGGAATTTACACTCTCAAATATAGACACTTGCTAAGGTGCGTTGTAGTGGCACTGAACCCAGGAACATGTTGTTCGAACGTAAGTCTCTTATCACACAGGCATGATTTCGTCCATATATAATATATATATACCTATATATATATACATACACATATATATATACATACACATATATATATACATACACATATATATATATACATATATATACATATATATATATATATATATACATTAATATATATATATATATATATACATTAATATATACATATAAAGGGAAAGTTTACGAAAAAAAAACAAAAGACGAAGACAGGTGGTGTATAAAACAAACAGATGTATTAGTATAATGCTCAGGAATAGAAAAAGATTTTACGTTTCAAGCCTACGCCCTTCTACAGAAAGGTACACAGAAAAAACAAGGAGTGAAAAAATGTGTGTAGTGGCTAACGATCTATTATGGCATACATATACATACATACATATATATATATATTATATATATATATATATATACACACACATATATATAT
>NW_021835440.1:35000-40053 GCF_006345805.1 Octopus sinensis | reverse complement strand
ATATACATAATTCATCTACATATATATGTGTATGTATACATATAACTCATATATATACTCATCTATAAATATATATACATATACATACATTCATCTACATATATATGTGTATGTATACATATAACTCATATATATACTCATCTATAAATATATATACATATACATACATTCATCTACATATATATGTGTATGTATACATATAACTCATATATATATATATATATATATGTATGAGTTTTTGGGAGGAGAAAAGTTCCTCTTTGAAGGGATTATATATGATATAATATATATATATATATATATATATATAGCTGTAGAGAGGATGTAAAAAAATAATAATCATATGTTTACATATCTTGACAAGTGTTTGCATTGTGTATCTATTAATATACATATCACTTCATTTTTTTTATTAATGCTACTTGTAATGAACAGCACAGCCTATTCGCAAACATCTTCTAACGCTTCTCCTGATAGACTTGTCTTCCTCTTCAAGCCTTGTTCTATATGTTACGCCTAATTTGTTTTGTTTTGTTTTGTTTTGTTTTGTTTCGTTTGTTTTTTTTTATTCCTTTTTTTTTCTTGCAATCTGTCTGGTCACTTTCACTCTTTTAATTCTTTTTAATTCTTTTTAATTTTTTTTTTTTTTCGCTTTTTGCTCTCCGTTTGCGATCGTAGCAACGCCTAGTAAATACACGATAAAGATAGATGGATAGATAAACAGACAGACAGACACAGATAGATAGATAGATAGATAGATAGATACATAGATAGATAGATAGATTCACAGAGACAGACAGACAGACGGACGGATAGACGGATAGACAGATTGATATATTGATAGATGGTAGGTAGATAGATAGATAGATAGATAGATAGATATGGGTTTATTTTTATATATATATATATATATATATATATATATATATATATATATATACATACATATATACATACATATATATATACATTATATATATATACATATATGTATATACATACATATATATATATACATACATACTATATACATACATACATATATACATCATACATATATACATACATATATATACATATATACATACATACATATATGCATATATACATATATGCATACATACATACATATATATATGCATACATACATACATATATATATACATACATACATACATACATATATATATACATACATACGTACACATACATACCTACATACATACACATATATACATACATACATATATATATATGTATATATATACACATATATATAGATAGATAGATGTTTATATATATATATATATATACACAGATATATGTATGCATATATATATATTATATCGTTTATGTGTGACGATACTAATAACCTGGTGTCAAAACTCAATGTACATATGCTTTAGAATAAAGCGTTGCATGATGTACTAAACGTAAAATGGCATAAAATGAATGGCGAATAATTTTGTGTTCATTTTTCATCTATTTAATCTCATATTACAACCCTCCACACACACTCTCTTTCCCTCTCTTTCTTTCTCTCTCTCTCTCTTTGCGTGTGTGTGCATCTCTCTTTTTGTATATGTATATATATATATATTTTAATATAGGAATATCATTAATTTTGACTTCGATGTTTCGGCCAGCTAAGCCGACGATGGCTTAATTTACCAAACTTTCGAAACCACAGTCCCTAATGTTCCTGATTAAAAATATTGAATTTGCATTCTACAAATGTAGGGAGAAGCCTTTCAGATTAATGCAAAATTGATTTTATTATAACTGCACATAAAGACAAACATTTACATAAAAATAGATAGATAGATCGATCGACAGACTGACAAACAGACACACACATATTGCCAATTCAAATAAACGATTAAGAGAAGTAGAACAAAAACGAGATAAACAAAAAAAAATCGAGAAAAAAACGAACGTGAGGACGCGTACAAGAAATGTATTAGTTTGACGCTTAGTGAAGGGAGAGAGTTTAAGGCTTCGAGCATAGCTCTTCATCAGAGGAGGATGAAAATGAAATCGCCAAATGCACACGTACTGCTTATTTATTATTATTATTATTGTTATTATTATTATTATTATTATTTTATTATTATTATGTACTTTATTGTGATCTAGATAAATGCTTTATGATATACTAGCAGTATCGCCCGGCGTTGCTCGGGTTTGTAAGGGAAATAACTATATAAGCATTTTTAGAGATGTAAAGTATAATAGCCATCTCAATATGGCTAACCACAAAGGGGGGGGGTTACTGTAGCTTTTTACATTCTGAGATTTAATAATAAATTTTTAGAGAGTTACTTCCCTTATATATGCTAAAAATGCATTAAGAATGGGAAAAATTGATGGTAAATTTTTTTAATCGTAGACTCATCGTAGACGCGCGCTAATACCCAGAGGGGCTCGATATGAATCACCACTATAAGATCCCCGGTTTTGGTTAAACTGCATCGCAAAATGTGGGAGTAAGGAATTTAAATCGTAGGAGACAGACAGCACACAACCTCACTTTTATATATAAAGATTATATTTTTTCTATATGGTGCGATTTACGTCTATCATTGCTTGAATTACATAATAGTGGTTTTTCTCTCATTTATATATATACATATATATATATGTGTGTATATATGAGGGAGCATGGTTTAATGGTTAAGGTGTTGCGATCATAATTTCAATTCCTCTCCCGTGTTGGTTGGGGCGTTGTTGAGCAAAACACTTCACCTCAGGTTGCTCTGCAATTACTTTAACACCTGGCGCGTATTAGACCGTTCATCTCTTCAGACAACAATTTGATGGAGAGAATAATTTAATGTGCAGCACGGACATTAAGTTCACTCTCTTCATAGGATTATTTCTGCAAGTCGTTCGGCAAAAAGCTGAACACTTATATGTCCTCTTTGTCGGGAGAATCCATCATATATATATACATCTTATAATTAAGGGCTAAAGAAGGTTATTCTAAAACCAATACACTGATTTATCCACTTATAATCCACTTGTTACAGGAAAATTGAACTGAAATCGGGCAACTAACCTTTAGAAAATTTTTATTTTTAGATATAAATGATGTACTTAAATGTAGTTGTGTTTTTAGCTTCTGCTTTTTCCATGATCACATGCGAGTATTTTATTTATATTCCCTCGTAAGCTCTACTGAAGAAGAATGTATCCTTTATAGGGATTAATTCCGAAATTGATTCAATATAGAGATATCGAAATTTAAATTTTCTAAAGGTTAGTTGCCCGCTTTCAGTTCAATTTTCCTATAACAAGTGGATTAAAAGTGGATAAATCAGTGTATTGGCTTTAGAATAACCTTCTTTAGCCCTTAATTATAAGATGTTTGTACTTCAACCGTAAAGGTTTTTTTAATATACTGCCACGCTTTTTGATGGAATCCTTTTCTGTAGAGAAAGGGACTTCATCCTATATTGTTAATATATATATATATATTACTCGCGTGTGTGTGTTTTGTTGGGGTGTGCTTATGCGTGTGAGTGTATAAGTATCTGCACACCGCACCCTCAACCGCCTTTACTGCTCTCAACGCTGGTCACCACACAGTGTCAAATTAGGATCATGAAACGATTCAGTGCAGCTGTTCTTAAAAAATTGTAACAGTGCAGCAGATGAACTTCAGGGAGAGGCTAGAAACCCTACGACTAAACTCCTAGAAGGGAATTTGCGACACACACACACACACATACACATACACATACACACACACATACACGCATACAATAATATATATATGGGAATACTTAATCCAGATCTCAGGTGTTAAACACATACCCGAATTTGAGGGCATTTCATCGTATCAACTGGACTGTCCACCTCAGTGAAGGTGAAGATTAGCTCCTGCAATAACCTTAGAGTCCAAAGGCCCACGGCTCTTCAATACTAAACCAGAAATTAAGAAACCTACACATTATGAATGTAGATGTCTTCGAAAAGCAACTGGACATTCTGTTATTCACGATTCCAAGCCTACCAACGTCCTCACATGATGTACAGATTAGGGCAGCAGTGTCATATTCTCTGATCCACCAAATGTATTTGTACTTGTACTTCCGATATCATTAACCCGGGTGGGTTGAACTGGTTCCGACCAACGAGTTCCCCATGTTGTTCACAAATGCTTACTACATCCGACAGTCGGTCCTTACGTTCTATAAAGCAAACAAATGCTTCTATCTATATGTATATATGATGGGCCTCTTCCAGTTTCCATCTATCAAATGCACTACAAGTCTTTGTTCACACCGTGGGTATAGTAGAAGTCACTTGCTAAAGGTTCCACACAGTGGGACTGAAACCTGTACCATTTGCTTGAGACCTACACTTCTTGCTAGACAGCCACGCCTGCGTCTCTTTGTACGAGTTTTCATTTTATTTCAATTATACGATTTTGATGATTTGTTATCCGCTCCATGCAAAATTCTACCATCGAAAAATGGTCTTACTTCCTTTTTTTTTACGTTTTTGTGAAAACCTCCTCATCCGCCTTCCACCTTCTCCTCTTTTTGGCAATAAAACAAATCATCACCATCACCATCGCCATCGCCATAATCGTCATCATCATCATCATCGTCATCGTCGACGTCTTATCATCGTCGCCATCATCTTCATCATAACTTGTATCATCGTATCTATTATTATTATTATTATTATTATTATTATCATTATTATTATTATTATTATTATTATTTTCATTATTATCATTATTATTATTATTATTATTTTTATTATTATCATTATTTTCATTATCATTATTATTATTATCATTATTATTATTATTATTATTATTATTTTCATTATTATCATATTATTATTATTATTATTTTTATTATTATCATTATTATATTATTATTTTTATTATTATCATTATATTATTATTATTATTATTATTATTGTTGTTGTTGTTGTTTCTTTCGTTTTTTTAATGTCGTTGCCATTAGTTTTGTAATGAAAACTTAATAATACAAATAAAAGAACAAAAAAACAACAATGTTGACGACGACGACGACGA
>NW_021835440.1:7500-27500 GCF_006345805.1 Octopus sinensis | reverse complement strand
TTGTTTGCAGGTTGGATCAAATCATTAGCAACATTCAGAGCTTTTACGCTCTGAGTTCAAATTCCACCGAGACCGACTTTGCCTTTCATCCTGATGGCTGGGGTCGATATAATTGATTTGTCCCTTTCCTCTGAAGTTGCTGGCCTTGTGGTAAAATTTTAAATCGTAATTATTATTGCTACCAGGGAAGCCAGCTTGCAGAAACGCCTTCAAGCCGGGCAAAAGGCATAGCGGTATTTTGTCTGCCGCTATGTTCTGAGTTCAAATTCCACCGAGGTCGACTTTGGCCTTTCACCCATTTGGGGTCTATAAATAAAGTACCAGTTGCGTACAGTACTGGAGTCTATCTAATCAAATGCCCCTTTCCCCCTTCCCAAATTTCAGGCCTTATGCGTTTAGTAGAAAGTATTATAAGATCGCTGGTACGATTTCTGAACCAGAGAGGACATTGAGTCCTTGAGCAAGAAACTTGATTACGTGATGCTCTAGTCTTTAAATTAACTTGTAACTAGCTGAAAGTAAAAAGGCGGATGGCTTAGTGGTTAAAATGTTTGATTTACAGGTACGATTCATGGACCAGGTAGGATATTGTGTCCTTGAGCAAGGAACCTAACTACGCATTGGTTCTGTCTTCAAATTAAGTTATAAGTAGATGAATGTGAAGGCACGTGGTTTAGTGGTTATAAAGTTCGATTTACGATCATAAGGTCACGGGTACGATTTCTGAGCCAAGCCCTGCATTGCGTTCTTGGACAAGGAAAAATAAAATTCCAATCAAAAAAGATCGTGAGAAAAAAAGACAGATAGATTGATTCATTAATAGATAGATAGGTAGGTAGGTAGGTAGATAGATAGATAGATAGATATCTCTGATGATTCACCAGAAGCGATAAATTAAAGAACTTAATAGAACTGTAGATAATTCTTTAATAAATGGTAACTGAAAGGTTCCAGTTTCCTCAGCTGGTAAAGCGAGCCTGGTCTTTTTTTGAATATCCACTGTCTGAATAGTTTTCGAAACGAAAAATGAAAGTCGTTCCAGTGTTTAGATTAATTTATAAGTAGTTGAGCGTGAATGCACGTGGCTTAGTGTTTAAAATGTTCGACTCAGCGTCATAAGATCACAGGTTTCGATTCCTGAGCCGGACTACGCGTTCTATGCTTGAGTAATTTCCTGTTGCTCAAGCTGTCTACTCAGCTGCGATGAGTACCAACCAGTCCTGTATCCTTTATCTACCATTCCCCCTACTCCGAGTGTTTCGTTAGGGCTAGGTTGCGGAACCCGAGATTATATCTATGTCTAGTCGAGACTACATACTTTCTTACTGAAGCACTTAACATCCTAAGAGGCACAGGCTAAGAAAAACGGTGAGCTGGGAGAAACGTTAGCACGCCGGGTGAAGTGCTTAACGGTATTTCGTCTGCCGTTACGTTCTGAGTTCAAATTCGGCCGAGGTCGATTTTGCCTTTCATCCATTCGGGGTCGATAAATTAAGTAACTATTTCTTTATTACCCACAAGGGGCTAAACACAGAGGGGACAACAAGGACAGACATAGGTATAAAGTCGATTACATCGACCCCAGTGCGTAACTGGTACTTAATTTATCGACCCCGAAAGGATGAAAGGCAAAGTCGACCTCGGCGGAATTTGAACTCACAACGTAACGCAGACGAAATACGGCTACGCATTTCGCCCGACGTCCTAACGTTTCTGCCAGTTACGCGCTGGGGTCGATGTAATCGACTTAATCCCTTTGTCTCTCCTTGTTTGTTCCCTCTATGTTTAGCCCCGTGTGGGCAATAAAGAAATAAGAAGCACAGGCCAACGGTGACTTTTCCCCAGTTCTCTGCGCTGTCTACTTCTTCTTTCCAAATGAACCCCTGCCTTTTTTTAAGCCCTGTCTCAGTATTCCGCCTCGCATGTTTTTCTTGAGAGAAGACCTTCACTTCTCAGGGTTTTGTTGGTTTTGAATTGTCATGGCTGATTCTGTAACCATGCATTTTATTTGGTACGGGTGTTGTCTCTATTCAAACTTATTTTTGTCTCTTACAAGAGGCTTCCCATATTAGTTTGGCCTCTAGCCTTCCATATGTCCAGTATAGGAAGACCTAACAGGGTTTTGTGTTCCGCTGGCACAGCTCACAGGATTACTGAGAGACATAAGTCACCACACTGCAACAAGGACCGGACCTTGTAATGGTCGTGACTATATAATCGCTTAAATTAATTAGCGAAAGTATTTTCATGTTACGGCACACTCGCTCGCGAGTGACATCTAATCGTAATGGGTGCCCTTCCTCTAATCGATAGACCAAATCAGCATGAAACAACTGTGTAACAAATCCGGGCTTTTCAATTAAATGTTCAATCAGTTTGATGGGTTTCAGCAGTTTCTTATTTCTTTACTACCCACAAGGGGCTAAACACAGAGAAGACAAACAAGGACAGACAAACGGATTAAGTCAATTATATCGACCCCAGTACGTAACTGGTACTTATTTAATCGACCCCGAAAGGATGAAAGGCAAAGTCGACATCGGCGGAATTTGAACTCGGAACGTAACGTCAGACAAAATACCGCTAAGCATTTCGCCCGATGTGCTCACCTTTCTGCCAGCTCGCCACCTTTTCAGCAGTTTCTGTCTTCCCAATTCCTTTGACAGGGAATATCGCCACCGCCACAACTACCATAACCACCACCACCATCACCACTGACCATTGTAAATATCACCACAGTCTCAATTATTGACACAGCCACCACCGCAAATACCATCATCACCGATGAAGTACATTAAAGGCATTCGTCCAATAAGGCGTGCAGTGGAATCGAACCCGCTGTATCGTCGTTACAAAACAAAGTTCTTGACTGCTCGTTGACACTTTCAGTTGTGTAGTTTTCTTCTTCGCACCCAATGCACAAACGTCACACATGTGAGAAGAATATACTACTACTACTAATACTACTGCCACTAGTATTACTACTACCGACAAGGGGCTAAACACAGAGAGGACAAACAAGGACAGACAAACGGATTAAGTCGATTATATCGACCCAAGTACGTAACCGGTACTTAATTTATCGACCCCGAAAGGATGAAAAGCAAAGACGACCTCGGCGGAATTTGAACTCAGAACTTATCGGCAGACAAAATACGGCTACGCATTTCCCCCGGCGTGCTAAGGTTTCTGCCAGCTCGCCGCATTATTACTATCACCACCACCACTAACCAAAATTGCCCAGGCTTCTAACATACATGTGAGAGGAGCAGGAGGGGGAAGGGAGGAGGAATGAGAGGAAGAAGAGGAGAGAGCGAAGAGGAGAAGGTGATGGAGGAGGAGGAGTAAATTATGTGCCGTAATTTCTTCAAGGGGTGAGCAACCTCAAAATGGCTGCACACATTGTGGAATATTGAATCCGTGAAACTCAGAGTAAAAGTCAGCTTTTCTACTGGTTGGCCTCTGCTGGGAGGAAAATTACATTTGCCACTCGTGTGAGTGAACCAATTTAACGTAAGAATCGAAGCGGTTCGCAGAATCTATACAAACTAAAGATTTCCAATATGAACCCAAGGGCCGTGGCATCAGCGAGGATTGAACTCCTAACGGAAAGGGACGTTTTAAATCAATATAAAGCATTTGGTTTCTCGATCTGTGACTTCTGCTCATCCACCATCCTTTTTCTTCTTTGAATGAATTATGTTTATAACACGGGTAAACAGAAAGATACGTGGTGCTGCACTAATTCAGTTTGAAAAAAATATACGTATCTATGGAATACTCGGCCAATTACACACTAATTTACACGCGAATATTTCACAGAGTTAATGGTAAACCTATTGGGTTATATCCGAAAACTTGATCATATAGAGATGACAACATTTGGCGCTCTTTCGGTTACGACGAGGATTCCAGTTAATCCAATCAACGGAACAGCCTGCTCATGGAATTAACGAGCAAGTGGCTGAGTATCTCACAGACACGTGTACCCTTAACGTAGTTCTCAGGGAGTTTCAGCGTGACACCGAGTGTGATATGGTTGACCCTTTGAGATAAAAGTACAACTTTTTTTTGCCAGTTGAGTGGACTGGAGCAACGTGAAGTAAAGTGTCTTGCTCAAGGACACAACGCGTCACCTGGAATTGAACTCATGAACTTATGATCATATCGTGGGTCGAACACTCCTAACCAGTATCCCACGTGCCTTCACTAGCAACAGCAGCAACAGCCGTTCAAGAATTTGGACCTGGAGATCTCCATTTCCAGCGACTTCGAGGGCCACCACCCAGCGGTGTCGGGCGTCAACGAAGAGCCCTCCACTAAAACAAGACGACCAAAGTTTTTTTGTTTTTTTTCCAAGATCTGGGGTCTCCCGCCCCTAAGTCCTAGACCATCACCTAATCACCCTTACTCGTTTTGTTGCTTAACAACAACAACAGCATCAGCAGCAACAGTAGCAACAACAACAACAACGCCAAAAAAACAACACCAAGAACAACGCCTACAACATAACCAAAAACGACTACAACAGCAACAACACCAAAACTACCACCACCGACAACAACAACAACAACAACAACAACAGCAGCAACAGTAATAACAATGATGGTTTCTGAAATATGCTTTCCTTTCTCTTAAACTTTTCATAACCAATTTACCATTGTCTCTTGCCAACAATGGTAATTGGAAAAATTAACGAAAAAACAAAAACGTTACGCAATGAAGACTGGGAAACATAAAATGGAATTTACAACGAAACAAACCAATTGAGAAGTTAATAAACAGATGAGGTACTTTCCCCGACTAAAGGTGAGAGGACGACAATGAAATGAATGTTTAATTTAACAGAAAACTATTATTATTATTGCTGTTGTTGTTGTTGTTGTTGTTGTTGCTGTTGTTATTATTACCGAAATGGTAAAAAAAAAAAAAAGTATTTTCGTTAAATTTAAAGATTAAAAAAAAAACTTTCCATGCAAACTGCAGAAATCTGGAATTAATTGAAAACAAAAATTGTTTGTTTAACTATTGTCGTAAGTAGTAGTAGTAGTAGTAGTGGTAGTGGTAGTGGTAGTAGTAGTAGTAGTGGTAGTTGTAGCAGTAGTGGTAGTTGTAGCAGTAGTAGTAGTAGCTGTGGTAGTTGTAGCAGTGGTAGTAGCAGTAGTAGTAGTAGCAGTGGTAGTTGTAGCAGTGGTAGTAGTAGTAGCAGTGGTAGTTGTAGCAGTGGTAGTAGTTGTAGCAGTGGTAGTAGTTGTAGCAGTGGTAGTAGTAGTAGTAGTAGCAGTAGGTGAGGGCGCGTGGCTTAGTGGTTAGGGCATTCGGCTCATGATCGTAAGGTTGTGAGTTCGATTCCCGGCGACGCGTTGTGTCCTTGAGCAAGACACTTTATTTCACGTTGCTCCAGTCCACTCAGCTGGCAAAAATGAGTTGTACTTGTATTTCAAAGGGTCAGCCTTGTCACTCTCTGTGTCACGCTGATTATCCCCGAGAACTACGTTAAGGGTACACGTGTCTGTGGAATGCTCAGCCATTTGCACGTTAATTTCACGAGCAAGCTGTTCCGTTGATTGTATCAGCTGGGACCCTCGTCGTCGTGGCCGGCGGAGTCTTTAGTCTTAGAGAGTAGCAGTAGCAGTGGTAGTAGTAGTAGTGGTGGTGGTGGTGTTTTGTTCCCGCAGCAGGCTTAATAGTGTCGATCTATATTCAAATGTATTTCTTCCGTGACCATCCATCCTCATATCGTTATATTTCTACTTCTGACACTGTACCTCTCTGTCCTTGTTTCTATTTCTCTCCCCCACTCTCTCTGTCGTTATCTCTTATATAAAATCCGTTCTGTCTGTCTGTGTACTTGTGTGTGTGCCTTCTAGGATCTCGGGCATCCTCCATCCGATTGCGCTCAAATTTGATATGTATCAAATCGACGGTATCAGGGCGTGTATAAGTCTTGAAGAAATTACAAAAATCGATTCCAGGTGAAAATGCGAATGTGCATTTGTACGCGCAAGTACATCAGTCGAAATCCGTATTTTGCTGGTGTCTCAAATTTAGGTTAAATCAGTGTTTCTCAAATGGGAGGCCTATTTTGAGAAAATTTGGTTTAAATGTTTAATAACTCACCACCGTCCATTGGACGGGGGGCGTTTTGCTCGTATATGTATATGCGTGTGTGTGTGTATTTGTATGTGTATGTATGTATTGTATTACGTACGTATGTTTGTTCGTATGTATGTATATAGGTAAGAATGTATGAATTTATATGCAAAGTGCCTCAAAAATGTATACTTTGATAGCTAAGAACTCACTTAATTTTCCTTACCTTTTACATGTAACCCATTAAAAACATGAAGGGATTCAGGCGAAGGATTCAGTAAAGGAAATTCATCCTAGAGTGCTACAGGAAAATGCGGTTGAAAGGTCAAAGGACATTTTACGATAGAGTATCAAATAGGTCCACTTGTCGCGATTTAGCGTCATTCGAATTAGAGATAAGCTTGAAGCAGATAGAAATGTTGAAAATTTCTCTAAGAAAAGTTCCCCAAAAATACAGACATCCATGGGCTTCACAAAGCAAGAAAGTTTACTAGACATGTAGTGCCAGAGTTCAAGTAAATCTCTGTGGAAACCGAGTCGTGGGACAGAAATTCCAAAATTAAGCGTTTGTTGCTCTTTGAAGCGTTGTTATTGGCACAGTTAAATTCCCAAAATAATCCGAGGAATTTGTTGAAGAATAGAATTTGGAGAGTGCTACATGCAGGAGATCCTTTAATTTTTTTATATTCTTTCAGTCATTTGACCACGACCATGCTGGGGCACCGCCTTGAAGGGTTTTAGGACTTATTTAGTAAGCCTAGTACTTATTCTATTGACCTCTCTTGCTGAACCTCTAGCTTACGGGGACGTAAACACATTAACACCTGTTGTTAAACAGTGACTACGGACAAACTCACACGCACACATCCAAGGTAGGCCTAGCCACTTTCTAATGAACACATTTCATTTTTGTTCAATGATCTGAACTCGTGATTAGGCTACCTCGTATGTTAAAAGTGGCCACGAAAGTCGCGGGTAGAAGCCGAACTGCAAGCACCAAATTTTATAGTTACCTGGTAACTTCGAGTTATCAGTCGCTGATAATCCAGCCTCGGCTGTTTCATAATTTCCAACCAGCGACTTCTGTCTGACAATATTCCAGCATATACTCGCCCCAAGCTCTTGACGGGTTTTTCTTTGACTATCGGAATGCTTTCTTCACCTATTCGAAACTTAAATTCTTTCTGCACTCCCTTAACAAACGTCAGACTACGCGACTATTTTGCTCTAAACCGCATTCTTGACCACCTCACAAGTTCGTCTAGTCTCAAGAGGGCATTCTGAAAGATTTGTTTATCTGTAGCTAGAAGTGTCACGTAATCCATCAAGGCTTTCTTAGGCGATTTGTACCGGAAAATCTACTGCTAGTGTTAATTCATAAATAGTGGTTATGCATATTAATTTATATAAGCTTTTTACTCTTTAATTTGTCTAATTTAATAAACCACTGTATTATTTCGTGTATTAAACCATAGTTTGAATATTAATATAGTTTCGGGTGTTGGTATAAATTTATCACTTATTGCCTTGCTTATTGTTCCGAGGGCAGACTTGCTTGGGCAAATTAGTCTAATGCTAGGGTTACACTTAGAAGACACTTGTGCAAAGTGCCACACAATGGCGCTGAACTTCCACGAAATATATATATATATATATATATAGAGAGAGAGAGAGAGAGAGAGATAGATAGATAGATATTGTGGAGGCGCGTGGCTTAGTGTTTAGGGTGTTGAACTCATGATCGTAAAGTTGTGGTTTCGATTCCTGGACCGGGCGATGCGTTGTGTTCTTGAGCAAAACACTTCATTTCACGTTGGTCCAGTCCACTCAGCTGGCAAAGATTAGTAACGCTGCGATGGACTGGCGTCCCGTCCAGCTGGGGAACACATACGCCATTGAAACCGGGAAACCGGGCCCATGAACCTGGCTAGGCTTTAAACGGGCGCATTTATTTTTCATATATATTTTTTTTTTACTTGTTTTAGTCATTTGAGTGTGGCCATGTTGGAGCACCACCTTTAGTCGAGCAAATCGACCCCAGGACTTACTTTTTTTAAGCTAGTATTTATTCTATCGGTCTCTTTTGCCGAACCGCTAAGTTACGGAGACGTAAACACACCATCATCGGTTGTCAAGCGATGTTGGGAGGACAAACCCATACACACACACATATATATATATATATAATATATATATATATACACGACGGGCTCCTTTCAGTTTCCGTCTACCAAATTCACTCACAAGGTTTTGGTCGGTCGAGGCTATAGTAGAAGACACTTGCCCAAGGTGCCACGTAGTGGGACTGAACCCTGAACCATGATGTCGGTAAGCAAATATATATATGTATATCAGGCCATTAAGAATGAAATGTTCAATTTTAAACTGAAAGTTTACTTTATCTCAACATAAAGCAGAGGACCAATTGAGTGGCCAGTACGTTCACCAGACTCGACCCCAATGGACATCTTATGGAGAATACTCAAGGACAAAGTTTATAGTTGAAAACCAAGAATTATTAAGGATTTGAAAAATTACATAAGAGATGCATTTCAAGAAATTAATACACCAAGAAGAGACTAGAGCAAAAATGTTTGTCGAAGCGTAAGGTGTAGACTTCGAAGCTGTGTAAATTTTGATGGACAACAGTTTGAGCAGCTGCATTGATGAAATCTAAGCGCGTTTGTATTATTGTACACACTTAAATTTAATTGTCAATATAATAATTGTATTACTAAATATAATTGTTTAGTTAATCTCAAAATAAATGTTATAATCCACTGTCTACCTACTTTTGGACTACCTAGAAGGTAGATAAATATATGGACGGATGGATGGATGGATGGATGGATATATAGATGGATGGATGGATGGATATATAGATGGATGGATGGATGGATGGATATATAGATGGATGGATGGATGGATAGATAGATGGATGGATGGATAGTTATATAGATAGAAAGATGGATGGATGGATAGTTATATAGATAGAAAGATGGATGGATGGATAGTTATATAGATAGAAAGATAGATGGATGGATGGATGGATGGATGAATAGTTATATAGATAGAAAGATAGATAGAAGGATGGATGGATAGTTATATAGATAGAAAGATGGATGGATAGATAGATAGATAGATGGGTTGATGGATTAGGAGAGAGAGAGGAGATAGATAGAAAGCTGCATAAATACGTGCGTGAGCATGTGTATGCACCAATCAATGCTCCTTTGTCTACGGATAACACCTCCGGATGAAATACGGTTCCCCTTCAACTTGTAAGTGTTCCACGAGGTGATACTTCAATTTCAATGAAAGCAATTCTTTTGTTATATTGTTTCAAATTCTTTCTCATCAACCCGTGTTTCGTAACAATAGAAGAAATTATTATATTGAGACATCCATCTCAATTTGAAGAGCGTTACGCTGAAATAGCCTAGATTCATAATTAATATTTTCAATAAATTTCAACGAGGAATTTTGTGTTTAATTGATCTCAGAGTAATTAATAAACTCCTTCAAATATACTATATGCATACTATAATTAGCATTTATCTAATTATTTCGGTTACGCATGCCTATATATATATATATATATATATATATATATATATATATATATATATATATATATATATATATATATATATATATTTACATATATATATTTAACAAAGTAAAGTTGTAAGATACTGCACGAGTGCAAATATATATGAAAAAAGGTTTGAAAATGCAATTTTAAAGATGTTTATTCACTTGACCGGTTTCACTTTCTCAGAAAAAGATTGTCAATAGTAAATTGTAAAAATGATTTAAAATACATATATACGTACATTCTTTGATAATAATAAGAAAATGTTAAAAACAGTTTACAAGCAAGTATTTTAGAAAATATTCAACAAAATGTGTTAGAACTTCAGTAAAAATCATATTTGGTAGTTTGTGTGTATGTATATATATATATATATATATATATATGAGATATATTAAAGAATTTACCAAAAATTGGAAAAGAACCAACCTGCCTTTTTGGCATTTTTTCAGTCTTGTGTGTAGCTGCGTGTGTTTGCTATTTTATAGGACACTGTGGTTGGGGTGGGGGAAGGAGGAACAATGTGGAATTAAAAGGATTTCTTTGCTTCTAGGCTAGTCTGTCATCGTTCAATGGTTTTGGGGACTGGCCTGAGAGGTCAGAATGGTGTTGAGTGTCTGTGTCTCAGTGCACGTCTTTATGTGTATGTGTGTGTATACATGTGTTTGTGTTTGTGTGTGGGCCGTTTTTGATTAGTCCCAGAGTTTATTGTGGCGTGTGTATATGGGTTTCTGTGTGTTTTATATTTGGTAGGATGGTGTGTGTATATGTGTGCACGTTTGTGTGTGTGTGTGTGTGTATGTTTGTGATTAATATTTGCTAGGGTGTTGTGTGTGCGCATGTGTGCGTATCTGTTTGTTCGCGTGTGCGTCTGTGGGTGCGTGTGTATGCTTGTGTGTTTTGTGTTGGTGGGAATGTTATGTGTGTACGTGAGTGTGTGTGTCTACGTGAGTGTGTGTATGCTTTTAATTGTCCTTGTGGTGTGTGTGTGGGGGGGCGACCGTATGTGTGTGTGAGGGTGCATATATATGTGTGTGGGGGTATGTGTGGGTGTGTATGTGTGTCTGAGTGTGTTGTTGTTATCAGGGGTTCTGTGTGTGTCCGTATGTGTTGGGTTTATCCGGGTGTTTTGTATGTGTGTGCATGTGCGTTTTGTATATGTTGGTACAGAGTATGCGTTTGTGTGTGTGTGTGTATATATATATGTAGGTATGGTTTATGTAGTTCCCGGGTGTGAGTGTGCACATGTGTGTATGCGATGTATTTGTGAGTCATTTGTTTTGTTTATATTGTTAGTGCAGTGTGTGTATTCGTGTATATGTGTTTGTGTGAGTGTGTCTATGTGTCTTGTATTTGTTGGGTAGGTGTGTGTCATTGTGTGTGTACATGCTTGTGTGTTTGTTAGTGTTTGTTGTGATTGTATTGTGTGTATATGTATGTGCTTTTTTCTTTTGTGTGTGTGTGGTTTTTTACTGGGGAACGGGCGTATTGTGTTTGTGTGTGTAGATATGTAAGCATATATGCATGTGCATTTGTGTGGGTTGTGTTGTGTTAATGTGTGTGTGTGTGTGTGTGTGTGTGTGTTTATGAATGTGATTTCTAATTGTCGGGGTGGTGTGTGTGCATGTACGTGTTTACGTATATGTGTATGTGTGTGTGCTTGCGTCGGAGGTTTGCATTGTTTTTGTGTCTGTGTGTGTTATTTTGTACATCTTTATGTGTTTCTCTGTGTGGGTTTGTTTTGGATGTGTACCTGTTGCGGGGTATGTCAAAGTATCTTGAGTTGTGGTCTGTATTTTTGAATAAGATTATTTTCCTTATTTATTCGTGTTTCGTCAGTGATGTTGTCCGGGCAATCCCTCGCCATATCGCGGTTCACTTATCGAGGTTTATTATTTAAGCTTACGTCGATTCGTCCATGGTGTTGTTTTGCATTTATAATAAAATAAATACGATACAAATTATAATGCTATTTTTTAAAGAATATGCAGTACACTATTGTTTCTACTTCGCAGATTTTCACCCATCGCGGGTGGGGTTTCGAACGCATACATACATATATATGTACGTATTACATACATACATACATACATATGTACGTATTACATACATACATACATATATATGTACGTATTACATGCGTGCGTGTATACATACACACATACATACATACACACACACATACATACACACACACATACATACACACACACACACATACACACATACACACATACATACATACATACATATGGACAGATAGATAGATAATTCAGAAATTATGCAATGAGTAAAGTATCAGCACAGTTTACGTTACCTGTTGCTATCCGTAGATTTACTCCACGAACTTCGCAGTGGTGTTTGGTAGTATGAATAAAATAGGAGATAAAATGCGTATTAGATTTTATTCAGTATGACACACGTTTCGACTCGTCGTTTTGGGTCTCTTCGGGTACATCAGTAAAAATTATTCTTGCTGTTCCGAACAGAACAGAATAAGTAGATTTCTGTACTAATGTGATCCTCGTAGTTACATTGGTCTCGTTAAGGAGACAACCAAGTCTGTTGGTAGCGGTAACAAAATCGCCAGTAACTACTGGGGTTACTTTTGCTGAATCACTCCACACTGTCCGTATTACCCTTCCTAGGTCTCGGTATTTTCTTATTCTTGTTCTTTAACTGCTGCATAGATTCAAGGGGGTGCTGTAAAGTTCCTGGCGTTAAGGTCATCGCGAAAGGCCTTCTTGGAAACCCAACCTTCCGAGTTCTTTGACATAGCTTAGAAAATCCGAAGGACCCCTGCAGTGAGTGTGTGGATTTGGGAAGGGAGTATGTAGAATAAAATCATGCTTAACTGATTCACCTGTATTTTTCCTTTTACTCAGAGTCAGGAATATACGAGTGGTGCTCAAAAGCTCCTGGTTTTGTGAGTCTCGCGAGTTGACTTACAGGAATTACAAAAACTGAAGGGCCACCGCAATAAGTGTTTGAATCTGAGAGAGAAACATGTTGAATAAAATCATACTTAACTGATCCTCCTGTTTTTAATTTTACGCAAAGCCGGAATCTTTTCAGTAGCTCATCGTACAAGCAGACACATTCACATCTATGATGATGCACCCTTTTCAAAATATCCCTTTCCACAATGTTGATATCTGGTCGTCTTGCTTGAATCTCAAGGTCAGTCTGAACAGCAAAGTCCCAGAAAACCTGAAATCGATCCATTCTCTGTCACATTCTGCGTTGGGTTCTGATACCACTTTCTTCTTACTTCATTTCAAAACCCTTTTGACGTAATATATCTGAGTATATTGCCTTGGTTACACACTCGTGCCTGCATTTATATACTGCTACTACTACTAATAATAATAGTGATAATAATACTAGCAATACTATTGTTGCTACTGCTACTACTTTGGTAAAAAAATTACTATTGACATTACTATTCTTAATGTTGTTTCTATTCAATCGCATTTCTTTGCGATTTTTCCGAATTTACTTATATGAAATAGATAGCACCTTCCTATTATACAAATCCAATACATTTCACACTCAATAAACCGAGCGACGATGAGATGTTTCATAAAAACTGACAACTTGACAAAGGCATGTAAAAAAATATTTTTACTTTCTAATACAAATGTTTTAGCTAAATTAAATTATTCTGTCTCATAGTCACAAGCGCAATGTCGCTCTCCTATTTACTTCGCTTTATGTAAATTGAAAGGGAGGCTTAAAGCAGTAAGGCACACACACTCACACACACACACAAGCACTCACTCACACATACACTCACACAAATATATATTTGTGTCTGTATGCCTGAGTGTATGTATATATATATATATATATATATATATATATATACATACACATATAGATAGATAGATGAATGGATGGATGGAGGGGGGAGGGAGAAAGGGAGGGAGGGAGGTAGAAAGTAGGCGGCAATTTGGCAGGATCGTTAGCACACCAGGTGAAATACTTAGCTGTATTTCGTTTGCCGATACGTTCTGAGTTCAAATTCCGCTGAGGTCGACTATGTCTTAAATCTTTTAGGGGTCGATAAATCAAGTATTAGTTGAGTACTGGGGTCGATGTGATCGACTGTCTCCCTCTCCACAAAATTCAGGCCTTGTGCCTATAGTAGAAAATATTATTATTATTATTGAGTGAGAGAGCAGTGCATGCCATCAAAGTGACATTAGAGTAAAAAATACGAAGCCCGGTATACCCATCATGACTACCCATCTGATAAGGGCACACTAGGCACATGTATTACAACCATATGTGCGCGACATGGTGATCTCATATCAATGTAGCGCATGGCCTTGCAGGCGGGGCCCAGTTAGGCATTTCTTCGGGACGAGTAACACATCCCGCTCAAAATGTACCTGAATAAAGGTTGTTTAAAGATGATGAACAAAACACTCGTGTTTCCAAAGTTCAATTATCCAAACCCTAAAGAATTCCTCTCGACACATGGCTATGATCCTCCCCCATTACTTCTGCTCGTGATCAGAGATGCACATATCGTCAGGCACTAAGGGACAACTGTTTAGGTCAAACAACTGACAAGCAAATCTGTGGTATTGAGCTCAACGTGACTTTAAGTTTCGTGAGAGCATAGAACACGTCCATCACATCAGATGTTCGGGGATATGTGTATGTGTCTGTGAATACGTGTGAGTGCGTGGTTATGTATGTATATGTACATATATGTTAGCGATGAAACGAAAATGAATGAAGGATTCTTGTATATGTCAAGAGCAATTATTAGAAAGAAAAAATAGACATAAATATTCCATGCTCACAAGAAAAATTTCTTTTACAATATGAAATCATGAATGAATCAGAAAGTGACACCTGATCGTATTTTGCTGATGATCTTAGATTTGAACCTGTAGCAAATCTGTGGTATTGAGCTCGACGTGACTTTAAGTTTCGTGAGAGCATACAACACGTCCATATCATCAGATGTTCGGAGATATATGTATGTGTGTGTGTGAATAGGTCTGAGTGCGTTGTTATGTATGCATGTGTATATATATGTTAGCTATGAAACAAAAATGAATGAAAGATTGATATGCTCCTCAAGACTGCCTATACTCTTTCAGCTACCTTTTACAATTACTACACATACATATTGGATTGTAAGAAGATAAATTATTCGTTTTTTTTTTATACATTTCTTTTAATCCTTTCCCCTGTCATTTGAATTAACAAGAACATATTTTTTATCTAGTGTCTTATGCCTTTTGTTTTCTTTTATATTTTTGCAAGGCTTTTCTTCTCGTGCAACATTTGTTGGAATTTGAATACGTTTTACTTGAAACGATCGAGTATGTCTGAGAGCTTATATATACATATATATATATATATATATATATATGAATAATTCCATTTTATTTTATAGTTTAGAAAACCTTACTCTCTATATATTTTAGTTCAGCATGGTTTTCTAGAAAATTCTCTAAACCCAGTTCTGAATTTAACCAACAATGAACACTTATTTTGTTCGTTTCTAGACATACTGGGACCGAAACATGAGGCCTTTTGTCACCAACCGTTTTATATTTCTTTAACAAATACTATTTATGTTCGACGTCTGTAATCATCTCCAATCCCTTCTTAAACAGTTAGTTGCCACGTATTCATTACCAGCCATTCAAAACGCCCACAAAAAACACATATGTAGATATAGGCCTATATCTATGTGATTATGTATGCACGTATGTATGTATGTAAGCAAGTAAGTATTATGGTATATCCTATATATAGTTCATTCATTGATATTGGAAATATCGTTTCATAGAAAAGAAACCTCATTGAAAGGAATTATTGGGAAGAATAATATATAAAAGAAGAGATAAAGAGGATAAAATAGAAATGACTTGATTAAAAAGTAGAAAATATGTTGTAAAATAGCAGTCAGTTCTCTGTCGTAGAGTAAATAGGAACGTATGTTACGAAAGGAACTTTAGATGCCCAAGCGTCATGTATACTGATATACATATGTTTATATATATAATATGTATATATATATATAAATATATATGTGTGTGTGTGTGTGTGTGTGTATATATACATACCCATATATAGAGATATATTGATCGATAGATATATAGATGTAGATATATGTACATACATGCATATATATATATATACATGTATATATATATATAACCATATGTACATATATATATATATATATATATATACATATATATACATATTATATATACATATATACATATATATACATACATATATATATATATATACATATATATACACATATATATACATATATATATATATATATATATATATTACACATATTACATATATATATATATGTAAACGTACACACACATCTATATATATACATATATATATATATATGTAAACGTACACACACATCTATATATATACTATATATATATATATGTAAACGTACACACACATCTATATATATACATATATATATATATATGTAAACGTACACACACATCTATATATATATATATACATATATATATATATATGTAAACGTACACACACATCTATATATATATATATATATATACATATATATATATATGTAAACGTACACACACATCTATATATATATATGTAAACGTACACACACATCTATATATTATATACATATATATATATATGTAAACGTACACACACATCTATATATATATATATATATATATAACATATATATATATATATGTAAACGTACACACACATCTATATATATATATGTAAACGTACACACACATCTATATATATATACATGTTTATAAAGAATACATGGATATCTAATATGAAAGTGCGTGTGTATGTATCTCATATGTATTTATGCATACATATACCTACACACATATATAGGTGCAGACGTGACTGAATGTGAGGAGAAGCTTGCTACCCCACCACAGGGTTCCGGGCTCAGTCCCAGTCCGTGGCAACTTGTGAGTGAATTTGGTATTCGAGAACTGAAAGAAGCACGTCGTATATTTTAATTTTTTCATTTGCGTCAGTTATTTCACTGCGGCCATGCTGGATCACCGCCTTTAGTCGAACAAGTCGGTAGTCACTTTTGTCGAACCGCTAAGATACGGGGACGTAAATACACCAGCATCGGTTGTCAGGCGATGGTGGAGGTAAAGAGACAGACACACAAACAGACACACGGAAACACACACGGACACATATATATATATATATATTATATATATATATATACATATATATGTATATATATGCATACGACGAGCTTCTTTCAGTTTCCATCTACCAAATCCACTCACAAGACTTTGGTCGGCGCAAGGCTATAGTAGAAGACACTTGCCCAAGATGCCACACTGTGGGACAGAACCCGAACCATGTGGTTGGTAAGCAAGCTACTTACCACGCAGCCACTTCGGCCGCCCTATATATAGATATATATATATATATAATTTAATAGTATATATATATATATATATTTGTGTGTGTGTGTGTGTGCGGTTCTTTCCCCTCCACACACACCACAGTCAAATGACTGAAACAAGTTACAAAATATATCGCGGGGTGTATCGTTGGCGATTTTTCTCCCCCGTCTTTCCTTCCTTTGAACTTTCCTGTATTTCTGAAGAAGAGCTTGGCTCTAAACGTTAAATCCTCTTTCCTTCCTTTCCTATTGCTTTTTCTTGTTCGTTATTATTTGATTGGATTCACTGTATATATATATCTATATATATATATATATATATATATATATATATATATATATTTTCGGGACTCGGACGTTGCTTAGAAAATATTTTTCATGTTTAACCTCGTATATAGTACGTACTAGGGATTTTGACCTTAAAATTTGGGGGGAAATTGCGGATTATACTCGAGGATTTACGGTATATATATATATTATATATATATATATATATTATAAAAATAGGGTTCAGTAAAATAATTTACTTTACCACACATCGACCTTTTTAGAAATAGAAGCCCAAATCTTAGATATTTCTTCTATTGACAATATATATATATATATATTGTAAGAGTGTGCGTGTATGTGTGTATTAATATACGTGTGCATATGTACCTGTCCATGTACATTCATGCGTTTGTTTAAATGTATATCGCTGTACGCACATCTACACGTATATCGTGCAATTACTTTTGAATCGTATTTATGTGTGTGTGTGTACATCTGGAAGCCATCTCATATAATAAGTATGTGCATTTATGTACGTCGCAGAATGCGTGGTCTTGATAGGATTGTAAGGGAGTTGGGCAGGCGAGCTCATAATGCAGAATTTATTATACTAGCCCCCAATCTAAATGTTAATGTCGCCATAAAAGCCATTAAATAGCTGATCGTTGTTCTACAGCAAATGCTTTGATCTAGGTGATAAATTCCAACTGACTTTATTTTGGCTTTATTTTGTTTTAATTCACGTCAATACACTTTATTAGGATTAATTGCCTTAAAACTTACAGAAGATATAAAGTGTAAGATTTAAGTCTATGATTCTCATCGAATTTTTACCTTTGGATCGCTTTGATTCCTCTTTTACTCGGATAGACCCTCCTAGCAATTCAGTGTTTTAAAAAAAAACCTACTACATTCTTATAATGAAATATTGTTAGGAATTATGTAAAAATTTGTTGGAATAATTACACGTTGTAGAAGTGTAATCAATATATAGGCGTAGGAGTGGCTGTGTGGTAAGTAGCTTCCTTACCAATCTAATGGTTCCGGGTTCAGTCCCACTGATTGATACCTTGGCCATGTGTCTTCTACTAAAGCCTCGGGCCGACCAAAGTCTTGCGTGAGTGGATTTTGTACACGGAAACTGAAAGAAGCTCGTCGTATATATATATGTGTGTGTGTGTGTGTGTTTGTGTGTTAAGGGTACACGTGTCTGTGGAGTAGTCAGCCACTTGCATGTTAATTGCATGAACAGGCTGTTCTGTTGACTGGATCTCTTGGAGTGCAGTAGTGTTGCACATCCAGGTATATATGAAAGTGCGTGGCTTAGCGGTTAGGGTATTCGACTCGCGATTTACGATTGCGAGTTCGATTCCCCGTAGCGCGTGGTGTCCTTGATCTTTCTTTCAAGATATTCCGGTCTACTCACCTGGCAAAAATGAGTTCTACCTGTAATTCGCTGGGACAAACATTGTTACATTCTGTGTCGCGTTGAATAACCCTGAGAATGAGAACTACGTTAGGAATACGCATACCTGTGGAGTACTCAGCCACTTGCACGTTATTTCAATCTACAAGCATTTCTATACATGTATATATTCTTTTATTCTTATATTCTTTTACTTGTTTTAATTGTTTGACTGCGGCCATGCTGGAGCACCGCTTTTAAGGGTTTTAGTCGCAGGAATCGATCTCAGGACTTGTTCTTTGTAATCCTAATACTTATTCTATCAGTCTCTTCTTTTACGGGGACTTGAACACACCAACATCGGTTGTCAAATGATGCTGAGGGGACAATCAGAGACACAAAAACGCACATATATATATATATATATTTTATATATATATATATATATATACATAATCAAAATGAGGGGGGAAATTGGATATTAATTTGATAACATCAATTTTAACTCCAGTGGTCTAGCATATAAAAAAAAACTGAGATTCAGTAAATAGTATTTCATACATAAGTATAAGGGTTTCCACATAGTGGTTCCCTCTTATATTTATATATTATGTAACACCAAATATATAGTGCGTGTGTTTTTATTGGCTAAACTGGAAAATGACCATTCCGAAATACAACAATATATATATATATATATGGAGAGAGGGTAAGAGGTTGGGCTTCTTTCAGTTTCCATCTACCAAATCCACTCACAAGGCTTTGGTCGGCCCGAGGCTATAGTAGAAGACACTTGCCCAAAGTGCCACGCAGTGGGACTGAACCCGGAATCATTTGATTGGAAAGCAAGGTCCTTGACGCACAGCCACGCCTGCGCCTATACACATGTGAGTGTGATTTTGTGGGTGTGCATGTGTGTGTGTGTGTGGTGTGTGTGTGTGTGTGTATGCGTGCGTGTATGTATGCGTACGTGAACGAATGTGTCTGTGTGTGTTGGTGAGTGTCAGTACATATATATCCCCCTCTTTATCACTCCGGTTATCTATCTATCTATCTATCTATCTATCTATCTATCTATCTATCTATCTATCTATCTCCTATACCTCTTTCACATTCACTCTCTGTGTTTGAATGTGTGTGTTTGTGTGTGAGGGAGAGAGAGTGAATGAGTGCAGAGATAGTGAAAGAGAGAG
>NW_021835440.1:0-2500 GCF_006345805.1 Octopus sinensis | reverse complement strand
GTCGACCTCGGCGGAATTTGAACTCAGAACGTAGCGGCAGACGAAATACCGCAAAGGGTGCTAACGTTTCTGCCAGCTCACCACCTTATTAAGCTTTTGAATATTGTAAAAGCTCAATAAGGCGGTGAGCTGGCAGAAACGCTAGCGCGCCGGGCGAAGTTCTTGGAGGTATTTCGTCTGCCGTTATGTTCTGAGTTCAAATTGCGCCGAGGTTAACTTTGCCTTTCATCCTTTCGGGGTCGATTAAATAAGTACCAGTTACGCACTGGAGTCGATATAACCGACCTAATCCGTTTGTCTGTCCTTGTTTGTCCCCTCTGTGTTTAACCCCTTGTGGGTAGTAAACAAATAGGTATTTCGTCTGCCGCTACGTTCTGAGGTCAATTTCCTCCGAGGTCGTCTTTGCCTTTCATCCTTTCAGTTCATCCTTGGTGTTATAAGGAGTTTTGTTGGTCCCTCGCTCAACTATACCCCACACATAATAATCAAGGAGCAGCAGTCTGGGGAGTTCGGTGCCCAGATGTTAGGGGCAATGTGGAAGCAGAAATTGTCCGTCAGCCATGACTGGGTTTTCCTGCTTGTGTAGCAGTGAATAGAGACCTGCTTACCAGACATACGGTCTTTCAGCAGCCAACCCCTTGACCCAGGGCAGCACTACCTCTTCCTGGCACATATGATGTAGACCTCTGTATTGAGTCTGTGGCCGTGTGGGAAGATGAGTAGAGGCATAACGTAGACATCATTACTGATCCCTCCAAACATCATGATGTTGACTGGTTGTTTGATTTTTATCCCTTTCGGTACATGTCCTAGGATTGCCCTGTACTCAGATTCACATCGATGTTCGTATTGAAGCTTCCGGTGCGAACGCCAAGCAGTACAGCATGTCGTTTCCAAATTGAGTGAATTGCGTCATGGTGCTGTTTTTCTTGCAAACAGTGCCCAACTGACCCTACTATACTGTGTAGTCGACAAAATCAAAAATAAACAAAGCACATGCGCGAAAATTAATAATATTAAATGGCAACAATTTACCCATCGCAACCTGTATATATATATATGTGTATGTGTGTTTACACACACACTCACACACACACACACACACACACACAATATATATATATATATATATATATATATGTGTGTGTGTGTAAGCACACATACACAAATACATATATATATTCCTATGCATACTTATGTGCATCTGAGTGTGTATGTGTTTGTGCGTGAGTGTATGTGTGTGCGTGTGACATGCATGTGTAATATATATTCTTATTAACTCGACGCCGCTCCATTCATGTCATTGGCGCCTATGAATTAGCATTAGTTACTCTCTAAGCAATCGTAAACTACCCTATGCTTCTACAACAATCAATCGGTAATCTTATACATTTAATTTATGATTAATTAATCACTATTTCCTGAGATATAATGGAATATTTGCTTCGCTGATGAGGATATAATAAACCCAAACTACATCAGGAATCGTTTCATGTGTTTTTTGGAAAAATTAAAACAAAATCATTTATTAATTATAATAACTTGTTATTTACGAAATAATTAACTCTAATTACTTTTCTAATGCCTGATGCATCAGTTATGTTTTCGATGCATACACCATTAGTTTGCATGTGCAGTTTTACAAACATCCAACATATGGCTCTGAAGTAATGCCATTTTTTAATTTCCAATACCATTTGACTCACCCACGTAGTTAGATACGTATATACATATACATATATATCAACAAGTATATATATATTAGATATAATATATATATATATTATATATATATATATATATATATATGATATATATATATAGATAGTATATATATATATATAGTCTGTGTTGTGTGTGTGTGCGTGGAGGCGCAATTGCCCAGTGGTTAGGGCAGCGGACTCGCGATCGTAGGATCGTTGTTTCGATTCCCAGACCGGGCGTTGTGAATGCTTATTGAACGAAGACACCTAAGCCTCCACGAGGCTCCGGCAGGGGGTGGTGGCGATCCCTGCTGTACTCTTTGGCCACATTTTTCTCTCACTCTTTCTTCTGTTGGCTTGCTCTCTTAACCAGCGGGGTGGCGTCATTTGAAGGCTAAAACAATGCGAAGCACATTGTGACCAGCGATGAGTAGCAATATCTGATAGCCTGGTCGGCCACGGTGATCGCGGTGATATATATATATATATATACACACACACACACAAAGGGTGCGCGTGTGAGTATGTGTGTGTGAGTGTGTGCATACACGCATGTATAGCACTAAAATATAGCACATGAGAACGACGAACGAACATGTGGAAAAGAGGGGAAGAATACACAGAATCCGTGGACAGACTCGTCCCTCTTTAGTTATCAACCAAAAATCATTACAATTTCCACACGTAATGAATAGAAAAACAGAAACGGAAAATGTGGGAGTAGAGCAATAAAACATGGAAAAAGACGGACAGTTAACTGTTGGCATAAAGGTAGAACGGGATGTAGATAGTGATAG
>NW_021835439.1:5000-39855 GCF_006345805.1 Octopus sinensis | reverse complement strand
GAGAAAGAGGGAAAGAAGAGGAAGAGAAAGTGGGTGTGGTGGGAGGAGGGAAAACTTGTAGATTGTTTTTTTTTAGTATAAATTTTTGAATTATTAAGAATTGCAGATATATCAAACAGTCAAACAGGAAATAATATATGCATGGTTATGCATACATACATATAAGTATGCACAAGAATTTTTAATCCAACCATATATATATATACATGTTGTGTGTGTATATATATATATATATATATATACATGTATGTATATATCCATGGTGGGTTGAATTTTCAACCCCTATCTCTTTATAACCTATATATATATATATATATATATATATATATATATATATATATATATATATATATATATATAGATGTATATATATGTATATGCATGTATATATATATATATATATATATATATATATAATATATATATATATATATATATATATATATATACATTTTATATATACACACACAAATATATATATATATAGATATATGTGGTGCATGGCACATATGTGTATGTGTGCATATATATATATATTTAAAGATATGTGTGTATATATATATACACACATATACATATATGCGTGTATCTATATTATTTTAATGTCAGTTTTTCTATTTGCAGGAGTATAGCCACCAACTTACCTACCTGCCTGCCTGCCTACAAGCCTACCTACCTGCCTACCTGCCTATCAACCTATCTATCAACTCATCACTCTCTCTCCTCTCTCTTTCTTTCTCTCAATCTCTCCCTCTCACTCTCTATCTATCTATCTATCTATCTATCCACCTCTGTGCATCTGGGTGTGTGAGAAAGGGAGCAAGTGTGAGCAATTTATCATTGAATTGAAAGCCTATATACTGATGCATCCTGTTGCAGAAATATCTGTCGGTGCTGCATTACTATTATTATTAGTATTATTGTTGTTATATTTGGTGGTAGCGGTGATGTCGTTGGTGCAGTTATTGTATCAACTCTTAAAGTCACTTGTAAATTTTGTTTGTTTAACCCTTTAGTGTTCAGATTACTCTGTTAAATGTAATACTTTTTCACTCAAATTATTTTGAATTAATCATGCATTATCTTATAGCTTTGAGGTTTCAATGATGTGATTGTTTATTTTTAGAATGTCAATGTAGGTTAGGTGTGAGAGGCCTGATCTGGTCAGTTTAAACATAAAATAGGTAGAAAACTTTGGCCGGATATGGCCAGTTTAAACACTAAAGGGTTAAACGGTATTTTAAAAGTCAACATTCAAAATTTTCCGTTCTGTTTTGTTGTTTGGCAGACCAGGAACATAAGGGACTGGTTAGCTCCATTTTGTTTTCATCTTTCAGTGTGGAATTTGTTACTCCTTTTTCTAAAACTTACCTATTTTTTTTACTACCCATAAGGGGCTAAACACAGAGGGGACGAACAAGGACAGACAAACGGATTAAGTCGATTATATCGAAACCAGTGCGTAACTGGTACTTAATTTATCGACCCCGAAAGGATGAAAGGCAAAGTCGACCTCAGCGGAATTTGAACTCAGAACGTAGTGGCAGGCGAAATACTGCTAAGCATATTGCCCGACATACTAACGTTTCTGTCAGCTCGCCCCCTTCTTTTTCTAAAACTTAACACTTTCTTTATGTCCCTGTAAGTTAATGGTTTACCAAAAAAAAAAAAAGAAAAAAAAGACCCAATAAAGTAAGTAAAGGGTAAAGACCCCCTTCGGTCATGAGTGACCATGGGTTTGCACCTAGAGAGTTACCCTCTGAGGCACAAGTCTGGGCAAGGTTGTTTTTATGGAAGACCAGTAGTCGCCCATGCATACCGGCCTTCCCTCTCCACGCCACCAGTGTTATCCAAGGGAAAGACAAAGGTCGATACAGCTTGGCACCTGTGACGTCACAACTCATTTCTACAGCTGAGTGAACTGGAGCAATGTGAAATAAAGTGTCTTGCTCAAGAACACAACATGCAGCCCGGTCCGGGATTCGAGCTCACAACCTCACGATCGTAAGCTCGACGCTCTAACCACTGAGCCATGCGCAGGACTGAAAATAGGTACTGGGATTGATTTGTTGAACCAAACCCTTCAAGGGAACTGCAGCAAAGGTGTAACATTTTATTCTTAGAATGACATTGTAGGGTAGGTGTGGGAGGTCAGATCTGGCTGGTTTATGGTAAAACAGGCAGAATTTTTAGGCCTGGTGAAGGCACCTGACTCAGTGGTTAGAATGCCAGGCTCACAATCATGAGATAGTGAGTTCGATTCCTGGACTGGGCTGTGTGTTGTGGCAATCATAAATTTTTCAACATTTTTGAATATATACAAGGTTGCAAGACGCAACGAAAATTTTAGGAAAATAAAAATAAGAAATAAGTGGAAATTTTACCAGTGAGTGTGTTAAAATTATAAGGCACAAAAAGAAAATGACTCTCCCCAGACACAACAGAATATGCTTTAACACACGAACTCATATAAAGAATCTTGCAAACCAAATCCAAAGATGAAATACAAAAATAAAATCAAGCCTGTTAGATGACCATTTGTTTGTCTGCCTGGTTTTGAAACTGGATAGTGATTCAAATAATTTCTGAATCCTAGCTACTCATTTGATTGTGATAAAAATTATGAATTTTAGAATAGGCCTTGCTGATACAATCAGGATTTTAGTTTTTAATTTTTTAATTCTTTTTATTCTTAGGCCTATTTATTTTTATTCCCTACCCACTCTATATAAGTGTTCCTTTTTTTTTTTGTTTCATGTAATAATAATGATGGATAACCAGAAGAGGAAACCTCTCTGATGAAGATATATTCTTTTGTCCTGATGAAGGGGCCACTGCCAATTTGATGTTTGTGCAGTGGCTCTTGAAACAGCTGTAGATGTTTATTTATTCTTACATTGTTCTGAATTCCTTTTCCTTTTGGACTTGACGATGGATATTATCCTGGATTCACTTTACATTTAATAGCTTAACTGTATTATTTTTAATTGCCTCGCTATATACATTCATATTTTCTTCATACATTTTTATCTTCCCACATTTTTTACAGGTTTGCACACGTCCTTTTATATGTGTGTATATATGTATATTTTTATACCTTCGGGCTTTGTGTGCTAAACATCCTGGTATTGATATGTATTTATATTCTATGGCATGAATATATGGGGATGATTTGAAGGTGTATGACCAATTATATTGTTTATTTTTAACCACTAACTCTCTATATAAATATATATATATATATAATTAATAATAATAATAATATGACAACAAAAGAAGGCTATAGCTGAAGACTCTTGCCCCCAAGGTGCGTGCCATGCAGTGGGACTAAAACCAGAACCATGTGGTTGGGAGGCAAGCTTCTTACCACACAGCCATGCCTGCACCTAAAGAAATGCAAAAACAGAAGCATAACAGTAAATGTGTTTCTCTACCACCACCACCACCACCACCACCACCAACACCACCACCACCACCACCACCAATTCAGCTGATGCCACTGCATAAGCATTGGAGCTGTACTTTTAGTTCTAATAGAAATGTCACAATATCTTTGCCTATATATATATATATATATATATGTATATATGTATGTATACATATAGTTTTCTCTTTCCTTTCATACATGGAATAATTAATAATGATTACTTAATAATAATAATGATGATGATGATGATGATGAATATGATGTGATAATGATGATGGTGAGGATGATGATGCTGATGTTGATGAGGATGATAGTGATAATAATGATAATGATGATGACGACGATGATAATGATGATGGTAATGACGCTGCTGATGACAACGATGATGAGTATGATGATGATGAAGACGAATCCAGCAATAAGCATGATATGCTTCGTATATGCCTCACTGGCTTTGGTAATATAATAATAATGATGATGTCGCCACAACTGCTGCTACTGCAGACTGCACAGATGTTGATGCTGGTGGTGGTGGTGTTGGTGGCGGTGGTAGTGATGGTGAGGGCAATAGTGCTGATGATGATGATGATGATGATGGCGTTGATTATTATTATTATATTATTATTATTATTATTATCATTACAATGAATGTGATGATAAAGAGGATTATGATGAGTGTGATGATGATGATAAGGGATGATAATATGATGATGATGATGATGATTATGATGATGATGAGGATGCTGCTGTTGATGGTGGTGGTTGTGATGATGATGATAGTGATGATGGTAGTGGTGGGGATGGCTGTGATAGAAGAGGTGGTGGTTGTTATTGTTGCTGGAGACGACGATCTTGACGATGGTGGTGATGACGATGACAACGACAATGATGATGATGATGATGATGACAATGATGTCACAGAAGACATTGAACATGATGATATCTTCTGCCGAGGTAGCAGGCACATTTCCGTGACGGCTGGAGCCAAAATATAAATAAATTGGAATAATTCCAGCACCTTATCAACTTCTAGTTCTAGTTTAGATTCAATCTGAGGGTACCGTGGTACCCAATTTACTATGGCATCAAACTCTGAATCTGAAATGTTTGCTAATTATATTTTTACAGGATTTCATGAGCCTGCATTGCAGAGAAAAACGAAATATAACCTTGAAGAATTGCAATACCAATTTTGAAAATAAAACAACCAATCCGAATTAGTAGGACAATTAATGTTGTAAGAACAGAAATATTGATTATGAATGACCATGGTATTGCACCTAGAAAGTTACCCTTCGAAGCACAAGTCTGGGCAAGGTTGGTTCCAGTTCTAGTTTAGATTCAATCTTAGAGTACCGTGGTACCCAATTTACTATGGTATCAAACTCTGAATCTGAAATGTTTGCTAATTATATTTTTACAGGATTTCATGAGCCTCCAATGCAAAGAAAAACGAAATATAACCTTGAAGAATTGCAATACCAATTTTGAAAATAAAACAACCAATTCGAATTAGTAGGACAATTAATGTTGTAAGAACAGAAATATTAATTATGAATGACCATGGGATTGCACTAGAAAGTTACCCTCTGAGGCACAAGTCTGGGCAAGGCTGGTTTTTATGGAAGACCAGCAGTCGCCCATGCATACCAGCCTCCCCTCTCTATGCCACTGATGTTATCCAAGGGAAAGGCAAAGATTGAAACAGCTTGGCCCCAGTGATGTCACAACTCATTTCCACAGGTGAGTGAACTGAAAGAACGTGAAATAAAGGGTCTTGCTCAAAAGCACAACACACAGCCCAGTCTGGGATTTGAAGTCACTACTTCATGATTGTGAGCCTGATGCTCTAACCACTGAGGTATGTGCCTTCAAAGAAAATAATAAGAAGTCACCAATTAGAGTTAAGATAATGTGACCAGTTATCATCATCATCATTTAACGTCTGTTTTATATGCTGGCATGGGTTGGATGGCTTGACCAGAGCTATGCAACCCCAATTATTTGTTTTGACATGCTTTCTATGGTTGGATACCTTCTTGATGCCAACCACTTTACAAAGTATGCTACTGGGTGCTTTTTATGTGCCACCTGCATGGATTCATCTCACATGGCACTGGCACAAGTGCATTTTATGTGACACCGGCACCCACAAGGCAAAGACCTTTCAACTGGGAGAGGGAGTGGTGGGTATGGCCATAAAAAGACATGCCTGTCTGCATGGATGGTCACAATTTTATTTAGCTTGAAATGTCTTCCCAAGTACAACAAATCACCATAAGCCCCATATTTTGTCATCTCCTCAGTGAGGCCCAGCATCTGAAGATCCTTTCTCACCACTTTGTCCCATGTCTTCCTGGGTTTACCCTTTCCACAGGTTCCCTCCACTGCAATTCAAATTGCATCTTTTCTCTTTTATCTTTTACTTGTTTCAGTCATTAGACTGAGGCCATGCTGGGGCACCACCTTCAATTTGCAGTCAAACAAATTGACCTCAGTACTTTTTTAAAGCTCGGTACTTATTCTATTGATCTCTTTTGCTGAACTGCTAAGTTATGGGGGATGTAAGCTCACCAGCACCAGTTGTCAAGCGGTGTGGTGTCGGTAGGGACAATCACAGACACAAAGAGAGACACATAGATGTGTGTATATATATATATGTATATATATATGTGTGTGTGTGTGTGTGTGTATGTGTATGACGGGCTTCTTTCAGTTTCTATCTACCAAACCCACTCACAAAGCTGTGGTTGGCCTCAGGCTATAGTAGAAGATACTTTGCCTAAAATGGCATGCAGTAGAAATGAACCCGGGGTCATGTGATTGGGAAGCAAGCTTCTTATTTCTTTATTGCCCATGAGGGGCTAAACATAGAGGGGACAAACAAGGACAGACAGAGGGATTAAGTCGATTACATCGACTCCAGTGCGTAACTGGTACTTAATTTATCAACTCCGAAAGGATGAAAGGCAAAGTCGACCTTGGCGGAATTTGAACTCAGAATGTAACGGCAGACGAAATACCACTAAGCATCTGTGCATATATGTGGTTTTTCTAAAAAATTTTCCTTGTGGTCATTTAATGTTATGTAAGGTTTACATGAGGTAAAGCTCCTTTCTGTTCTGTCATGTATTTTCAGATAGATTACAACTAGCTTTGTCTTTATAATAATCAAATTATGTGTATTAAGTATTGTGTTTTATGTATGTCTTTGTAATATTATTCAAGAGAGGTTTAAAGTAAGTAGCACTGTCAGTCTTTACAGATTGTTTACTTTGCGGAATATAAATGTTAGATGAAATTCACAAAGTAATCAGTCTTGTGCAGATTATTTGTTTTGTTAGATGACACACAGATATGTTTAGAGTATAAATATCCATAACATTCAGGAGTAATGAAAATGTTCATGTCTGTCTTCTTCAAATGGTGTCTAAATCTGACCTAAGCAAATAAAACTTTATTAATGTCAAAGATTAAAGGATTATCATCAATCTAATAATAATGATATATTTGATATTATTACTATTTAATAATAATAATAATGATAATAATAATAATAATAATAATAATAATAATAATAATAATAATAAGGCAGTGAAAGTGCTACATGGGAAACTGTGCAAAAAGTGGGGGCTAGAGAGAGGCAAGACATGATATGAACACAAACTACATGGAGTGGAGGAGTTGGAAACGAGCAAAATCCTCTGGGATTTCGCAATCCAAATAGATAGGGTGCTAGAGCATAACAGACTGGACCTAGTGGTGGTGGACAAGGTGCATCACATATTCTATATAGATGGCGTTACATGTCCCTTTGACCCACAAATAGTCAAGAAGAAAGGTAAAAATATTGTTAGATACAACCCTGTCAAGTAAGAAATAGCCTGGCAATGGACAATGAAGATGGTGAAGATAGTGTCAATTATTGTCGGGTTCTTAGGAACAGTGTCTGAAGGCATCAAGAGGGATATAAAGGAAATTGGAACAGAGTACCCAATAGAACTGTTACAAAATGTTTGCCTCCTTGACACGGCCAGAATAATCAGGAAAGTATTAGATAGCTGAAAATAATGGATAGCATGGCACTGTAGGCTGCAGGTAATAAGCTCACTATGAATGCAAGACTCCAGGAGCTCCAACAAAATTGTTATAAAGAGAAATGGTGATAAAAATAATAATTAACATTCAGACTGACAGAGTAATAGAAGCTAGAAAGCCTGGTTTAGTAGTAGTAGATAAAGAGAATAGAAAATGCCAGAAAATTGACTTTACAGTCCCAAATGATGAAAAAAAAATCAATATAAGAGGTATAGAAAAAATAGCAAAGCACCAGGACCTAGCCATTGAAATACAGAGACTATGGAAAGTGCAAGTAAAATGTATCCCAGTAGTTATAGGTGTATTGGGAACTATCCCTAAAGATCTGAACAGATGGATAGAGGAAATAGGCATAAAACCCAGTTTAATACAGCTCCAGAAAACAGTGTTATTATGGAAAGCTAGGATTCTTTGGTGGGTTCTTTGGAGGGAACATACTAACTTATTACTATACACACACACACACACACACTCTCACACACACACACACACACTCACACACAAACAAACATACACATGAACATACATACACAGATGCATACATGCACACACATACATACACACACATGCACACACATACCCATGCATGTACACACACACACATACACAGACATATGCACATACACACACTCACATACACATGCACACACATATATGTACACACACACACACATGCAAGCTTCTTTCAGTTTGTATCAATCAGATCCACTCAGACAGCTTTGGTCAGCTCATAGCTATCGTAGAAGACATGTGTCCCAATGTTCCAGACGCTGGGATTGAACTGAAACCATCTGGTTGCAAAGCAAACTTCTTACCCACATAGCTATGTCTCCATGCACACACACACACACACACACCTTACTGGAATGAGAAAAACAAGAGGAAAAGAAATTTGTTATTTGCAACATAACTTAGATGATGTGAGGTAAGTAATTATGTTACCATTTTGCTGAGCCTATGTGTGTGTGTGTGTGTGTGTGTGAGTGTGCGTATACTTGTGTGTGTGTGTGTGTGTGCGTATACTTGTGTGTGTGTGTGTGTGTGTGTGTACATACATACACAAACATATACACACACTCAGACTCATGTACACAGACACACACCACATATACATGTTCATATACTATATGTGTTTGCCTGTGTGTGTATATTTGTCTATATGCATCTATTGACATATATATATATATGTATATATATATGTAGATATATATATAGATATATATATACACACACACATAAATATATATACACATGCATATACACATATGTACATATAATTATATACATATATAAATATGCTTATATAAATGTATGTCATAGTACCTGGGTATATGTGGATGCGTAAGTGCACAAATACGCAAAACTTGAGTCACTCTGTTAAATATTAATAAAAATATATATATACAATCTTACTTTGAGTTATATTTTCCCTGTTTGCATCAACATACCTGTATGTGTATATATATATATAATATATATATATATATATATATATATATATATATATATATACACATACATACACATACACATACCATACACACAACACACATACGAATATATGTGGTTTGATCAATAAGTATCTGGACTGTTGCCATAGTTACGAAACTAAAGCATACAGAGCAAAGCAGCTTGGCACAAATTGACCTTGAGCTCTGCTGTGTATGCACACGAAGTTTTAACATTCTAGCTCACTTTCACTGTTTACAGCAGTGCTTGGAAGGAAGGTGTGTAGTGTGTGATCGTTGCATTGACAATGACAAAGAAAATTGTCATGGTGATGCCTGCTCAGAGGACATATGGACATGTGATACATATGGAAATGGGGTACATATGGAAATAAGGTACATATGGACATGTGGTACATATGGGCAAGTGGTACATATGGAAATGAGGTACTTACGAACAAGTGGTAGATATGCATGTGGTACACATGGACATGTGTTACATATGGAAATGTGGTACATATAGGCATGAGGTACATAAGGACATGTGGTACACATGGACATGCAGTTCATGTGGACATGTGGTACAGAGGGATGTGAAGTACCTATGAACATGAGGCAGATATGGACATGAGGTACATATCAACTTGTGGTACATAAATACATGTGGTACAGAAGGAAGATGACAGCTGGGTAAAAAATAAGAGCAGTATGATCCAGGTGAAAGGAATCTGCAAAAGTCAGCTAGGGTAGAAGCGGTGAAACTCGACCTCAGAAGGCTGGTCCCCATGATAAAGGACCACATCAAGTAGCTATACTCCATGGTAGAGAAGACCTGTCTTACCCAAGCAAGCCTTGGAAAAAAAAGATAAATGAACAAACAATGGCAAAGGTTAACTTGTAAAAAATAACTTACCAAGAAAGTCATCAGCAGAGAAATGGTCAGCATCCCATACTTGCAGGTTTAAACGAGCAGGAATTTTGGTCTCCGTTTCGTCCCAAGAAAACAGGGTTTCCTTCCGTGAGATAACGATTTTCTCCTCAGCTAAGAGGTAATCAAAAGGGAATATAAATCTCCAATTGAAATTTCCCTCTCCTGTCAGAGACCTGTGAAGAAATAAAAGAAAGGACATAAGAAAAAAAAAACTAATGATATTTAGCGCCACCTACTGTGGACATATGCCACCAACTCCAGTGTATAATCAGGTAAAAAATTGATTCAATATTAACGAAAGCATTAATAAATAAAAGCAAAATCAAGTTTTTTTTCTTTACATACACATACATATCCTAGGGTCTGACGAGAGGTTGTAAAGCTAAGCGCTTTATAGATGCAAAACCCTGAGTAACCTTACAAACTGGTCATAACTATCTTTATCTAAATACTCTACTGCTCTGTAACTTAGAGTGTGCTTCTCTTTTGGATATATGATTTACTGATGTTGATATATATATACTCTTACTCTTTACTCTTTTACTTGTTTCAGTCATTTGACTGCGGCCGTGCTGGAGCACCGCCTTTAGTCGAGCAAATCGATCCTGGGACTTATTCTTTGTAAGCCCAGTACTTATTCTATCGGTCTCTTTTGCCGAACCGCTAAGTGACGGGGACGTAAACACACCAGCATCAGTTGTCAGGCAATGCTAGGGGGACAAACACAGACACACAAACACACACACACACACACACATATATATATATATATATATATATATATATATATATACGACAGGCTTCTTTCAGTTTCCGTCTACCAAATCCACTCACAAGGCATTGGTCGGCCCGGGGCTATAGCAGAAGACACTTGCCCAAGATGCCATGCAGCGGGACTGAACCCGGAACCATGTTGTTGGTTAGCAAGCTACTTACCACACAGCCACTCCTGCGCCTATATATATATAAATAAACAGTTCGGCCGCTTGTTTTTTGGAAACTGTCAGAAGGATGTAGACACCTCTGATGAGAGTGCAATAAGAGGGTGCTTCAGCCAGGCTGGCATCAAAAGGGTTAAAGTTTTATCTGATGATGGTGGATTATACATTATGATATAATCTTTAACATTAAATAGAATTCTACTGAAACAGCTATCAAGATTTTAAACACCATTTGCATTTGCCATTTTATAGTTATGTCTCACCAAGGATCCACTGGTAAGTCAGACTAATGGTTACAAATTGATTTTGGTACTTGCGTATCTATGGTATCCTACCAGCACTTGAAGTCTGCAATGTTTTATTTCACTGTGAGTTCTATGTGTTTGTACCTAGCCATTTTCTAGCATCTTACATGTTGATGTGCCTTGAGTGGCTGTGGGGTAAGTTAGCTTGCTTACCAACCACATGGTTCTGGGTTCAGTCCCACAGCATGGCATTTTGGGCAAGTGTCTTCTACCATAGCCTCGGGCCGACCAAAACCTTGTGAGTGGATTTGGCAGTCGGAAACTTAAAGAAGCTCATCATATGTGTGTGTGTGTGTGTGTATGTGTCTGTGTTTGTTGCCCCAACATCGCTTGACAACTGATGCTGGTGTGTTTACGTCTCTGTAATTTAGCGGTTTGGCAAAAGAGACCAATAGAATAAGTACTAAGCTAACAAAGAATAAGTCCTGGGGTCGATTTGTTCGACTAAAGGCGGTGCTCCAGCATGGCCGCAGTCAAATGAGTGAAACAAGTAAAAGAATAAAAGAATATATATATTTATATATATGGAAAAAAAAAGTCAAGGTAGAAAATGCTAAAATAATAATTTCAATGCCAGTTTTGGTCATTGAGACGTTTTCAATGTTTGGAAAACAAAGTATGGAAAACAATTAAATTTTGGAAAAATGAAATGAAAAGTATTTTAAAAGAACATTTGCATAGAATTCAAATACAAGGGGCATTTTCCTTGTTTCTGCCTGTCTCTGTCCCTCTTGTTTCCTCTTGTGAGTTCGAGGTCAAGTAAACCAGGGACAGAGACAAGCAGAAACAAGGAAAATGCCCCTTGTATTTGAATACTATGCAAATATTCTTTTAAAATACTTTTCTTTTGATTTTTCTAAAATTTTATTGTTTTCCATACTTACAGTTGAAAAAGTCTCAATGACTGAAGCCAGTACTGAAATGTATTTCATAAAATTATTTTAGCATTTTTTACCTTGACTTTTTTTCCATATATATATATCAACTCGTGTGTTTCTTTTTCAACCTTCTACATATATTTATATATATTTATATACACAAATGAAGAGGGGTAATTTGAATTACTATCTGATGCTATAACCCAAAATCTCACATCAGGAGAATATTCATCAACAGTTTAGCTTCTAAACACCCACAATTACATAACAGTCCTCTTAAAAAGCATACAGAATTAAACTAAGGTTTCCCCTGAGACTTTTGAATAATGCCTCAGGGCTTTGCTTTCTGGCATCCCTGTTCAGCCATCTGAAAAATAATGCTTGCAACCAGAACTAACAGTTTCTGCTAATCTGAGATGCTATTTATTCATAAAAACTTACCAAAATGGACACATACAGATGATGCAAAAAACATATTATATTTCCCAGCATACAAATCGAATTTTTCAGACCAAAATTTGAAGCCAAAATGGCCAAGTTGACTTATACACCAAAACAACTTTGGAGGACCAAAAATTCCATGTGAAATGCAACAGGATTTGGAAAGATAGTGACGATGTCTGAATATTTACAATATGTGTTTACTCTACACTCTACATTGACTTGTATGTCATAAAAGACTGTATGCATGAGCTGATGAAGGAAACCTCTACATTGTCATTAGACCTGTTAGAAATAGCAGCTAAATCTCTTTCAAATTACACCCATCTGTCTTATGCACATACACACTATATTTTCCAGCAAGGATGTTGAATTTTTCAGACACTAGTTCTGTAGCATGCCAACAGATGGCAGCACACAGTTGTGTGCCTAGTGAGTGCTAGCAGTGACCTTCATGAGGCAGTGTGCTGAGTGGCATCACTGTGTTTACTTCACAAGTTTTGAAACTTGTGTTTTTGTGATCACATGGAACAAAGAGCCAAAATTGAAATTATACATTAAACTTGGGAAGTCTTCTAGTTATGTTTAATAAAAAATAACTTATTAACCTAAGTTTTGACATCCTTTTCTTTGAAATAGTTACTTTGCACAGCAATACACTGGTCCCAGCATTCTTGCTACTTTTGGAATCTGGCGTGGAAGTTATTTTCTGTAAGCAAGTCAAGGACCTCCTGTGATTCACTCTGGATCTCAATAGCAGCATTACAATGGTGACCTTTGAGCTGCATTTTCATCTTGGGGAAGAGATGGAAGTCTGCAGGTGCTTAATTTGGCGAATAGGGTGGGTGCAGAAATGATGCCATGTTGTTTTTGGTGAGAAACTTACGAGTGAGGAGAGCTTGGTTACAGAATGCATTGTCGTCATAAAAAATCCAATTCTTTGCATCTCACAGACCCAGTTGTTTTTGCTGAATGTCTTCCCTCAGATGGTTCATATCATCTCAGTAGAACTCTTGAGTGATGGTCTGGTCCTGGGGAACAAATTCTCGATGTACAATACCACATTTCTGCGGGGGTGACCCTTGTGGCAGGCCTTCTAGATCGCTCATCGTCTTACAGGGACATTCTTCCACTTTTGAAGTGCCTGTGCCACTCAAAACGTTGCATTTGACCCAGTGCCACATCATTTGTAAGCTTGCTGGAGAATGCTCAATGTCTCTGTAGCAGACTTCCCAAATTTAGTGCAAAATTTCACGTTGGCGCTTTCTTCCAACTTCCTGTCCATGACAAAAATCGCAGACTACAGCAAACATGTGATCACAAAAAAATGTCACCCAGCACACTGCCTCATGAAAGTCATTGCTAGCTCTCACTGTGCACATAACCATGCACTGCCATCTGTTGGCGCACTACAGAACTAGTCTGGGGACCTTTTGATGCGACCTTGTAGTTCTTTGAAATTAATAAATGTCTTCTCTGAAAATGGCTGAAAGCTTCTAGAATATACCTTGTACCTTTGTCTAAACCTGTCCATGCAAAAACAGATACATGGTCAATCCTGACTGATGAAGACCCTTGACGAAGGAAACTTGGCTGCTATTTCTAGCAGGGTAAGTGACTTCACGAGAAGATTTTTTGTTGGATTGTTACATTGTATTAAGAGGACTGGAACATTTACGTATAAACGCATACACACCTACACACACATGAATACAAGCAGACATGCATATTCTATCTCACTCATACACATACACACTCACACATGCATATGCATACACACATACATACACTAATCCCACTCACACACACGTGTGCATGCATGCACACACACACACTCACACATGCACAAACTTATGTGCACACTCATACATACCCATTTGCACACAAACGCACACACATGCTCATATAAACTCACACATACTCATGCATATGCAAAAACTCACACCATATGCACACACACACCCTCACACACACACTTGCACACACATATACACAAACTCAGACACACATGCACATATGCCTACATACACACAATCACACACACACATGCATACATACACACGGGCGCAGGCACACACTTTCACACACACACACATTCATACACATTCATATACATTCGCATACAAACATACACAAACTCACATACATACATGCACACACACACATACACACACACACTTTCGCACACACACTCATACACATTAGCATATATGCATATACAAGCTCACACACACATGCACACATACATGCATGCACACACTTTCACACACACACACACACACTCATACACATAATTTCAAACACACACATGCATGCACACACTTTCACACACACACACACGCTTTCACACACACACTTTCACACATACACACACTCGTACACATGCATGCACCCACTTTCACACACACACACACACACACACACAAAAATGAAGCAAAACCTGCATGATGGCAGAACAGAATTTGGAAGCAGAATGCAGAATTCCTTAAAAGAGAATTTTGAAGAAATGCATTTCTTTCGGGGGTTTCTTCTTTCTTTTCCTTTTTCGTTTTCTTTTTTTTTTTTCGAGGAGGCAGAAGCTAAGTCGAAGGCAGATAAACATTTAGCCGAAAGGCAAACAGCTTGGCGTATTTTAGAAACCTCCAGCTGTGACACCATTTGGAACGAGACATAAGCATAGTGCTTTCTTTTTTTTTTTTTTCCTTTTTTTTTTTTTTTTTATATATTTCAGAAAACTCTCGCAGACTATTGAAAGATATGTGCAATGTTTATCACATTGAAGATCCAGCTCTTTAAAAGCAAAAAAAAAAAAAAAAAAAGCAATAAAAAAAAGCCGGAAAAAAAAAAAAGAAAGAAATTTTGCATCACTTGTAAATGAAAGATAATACCTAACTACCCTGAGTTTTTAGTCGCTTCAATGCTACTGCAAGTCAGTTACATTTCGGGTGGCGGCAAGTGACGATATTGAGGGAGGCGATAAAAGCTGGAATTTTACTATTATTATTATTGTTCTTATCATCATCATCATCATCGTCATCGTTATCATTATCATTATTATTATTATTATTATTATTAGCAACATCATCATTATTATAATTATTATTACTAAACAGACTTATTATTATCATCGTCATTATCATCATTATTATTAGATGGTGATGGTAATGATGATGTTAATAATAACGATGACGATGATGTGGAGGAGGATGGTGGTGGTGGTGGTAAGGATGATGATGATGATGATGATGTGGAGGAGCAGGAGGATGATGATGATATTGATGATGATGAGGTGGAGGCGGAGGCAGAGGATGATGGTGGTGGTAATAATTATGTTGATGATGATGATGATGATGTTGATGATCATAATGATGATGATGATGATGAGCAGGAAGAGGATGATGGTGATGATGTTGATGAAGATGATTTATTTATTTGTTGTCATTTGTTTGCTTTTGCTTATTTTTTTTTCTTGAAATTCTTCCAAGTTTAATATAGAATCGTTGGAAGATTTAAGAAGTTTATTTTAAGAATTTCAACTGAGATTATTTACAATTTGTAATAAACAAAATGTTAAAAAAAAAAGAAGAAAAATTAAAAAGAAAGAGTAGTAAAAGCATGGAAAAAGGTGGGAGGAAAAAGGGGTTGATTCGTGTTTCCACCTGAACACGAGTGTAATATGTGTATGTGTGCGGGTGTGTGTGTATGCACGGATGTATATATATACACACACACACATATATATACATATATATATATGTACATATATATATATGCATAATATATATATAGACATACACAAATATATATGTATGTATGTATGTATATATATATATATATATATATATATATGTGTGTGTGTGTGTGTGTGTGTGTGTTGTGTGTGTGTGTGTGTGTGTGTGAATATATACATATACAGTATATATATGTACATATATATATACAAGATGCGTAAGATATTTGAGGACAGATTTATGTTTATAAAAAAACAGAGATATAATAACAGGTAATAACTTTATTTATCAAAAAATGCTTTGAGGATAAAAATAAACCTTCTCTTCTATAATGTTATTCAATAAAGCCACCTTCAGCTTCAACAACTGCTTCTATATGAGATCTAAATCATCTACAGGCTCCAATCAAGTGGTCCTGGTTCATTTTGGACATTTCTCTGACTATGGTAACTTTCAAAATATCTTTGGTGTTATGGGCGTATTCATTGACCTCTCTTTCAACAATGCTCCACATGTAATAGTCCAATCGATTGAGATCTGGGGGAATTAGGAGGCCAAATGTTAGGGGTTATGTGATCATGAAAATTTTCAGCTATCCATTCCTTACTGAAACACATATGGTCTTCCATTGCATACACTGTCTATCCAGGGCTTAACAATTGTTTCAGGACCTCAGTGTAGGTGTCAAAGTTAACTTTAAGGCCTTGTGTAAAGAAGTAAGGAGGCATCACATGTCCTTCATTGTTGACAACCCCGAAAACCAAGACAGTTGCAGGAAATTTTGTATATATAACACTTGGAACTGCAGAAGGGTCTGAACATAACCATGTGGTTGGTAAGCGAGCTACTTACCACACAGCCACTCCTATATGATGGGGTGCTGAAATGTTCCTGGTTTTCGGTAAAAGAAAATACAGGAGGATCAATTATGATCCCCACACTTTTTGCAGCATTCCTTCAGTTTTTCTAGACCCTGTAAAAGAACTCAGAAGGTTGGGCCTCCAACCAGGCCTTTCGCGATGTCTTTAGAGCCAAGAACTTTTTAGCACCCCCTCATATTTCACATTGATCCAGTTTGCTGGCCTTGTGCCAAAATTCAAAACCAATATTTAAGTGTGAGCATCCATTTGAAATTGGTTGAGGACAGATATTGTTTGGGACTGAAGAGAAGAATTTTCTCTCCCTTAAGAGAAGAGTCCGATTTTAAAGATGTGGTCCTTTAGCTATGTTAAGGATATACTCTCACCAAGTGAGCCCCAAAGTGATAGTGAGGCCTAACGGTTGGAGTGACTGTAAGGGAGTGCTGCATTGCTGCATATTGCTCATCATCATAAATTCTAAATTTTGCTCACAACAAGCTTCACGTGGTGCCAGATTTGAAGGACAAAAATAAACAGAAAGAAACGGGTTCCATTCCTCTAGCTTCACGTCTGAGTGGTTTGTAGTAGGCTAGAAAGAGAAAGACCATCCAGCTGCAAAAACATTTGTTCCAGCGAATAAACTATCCCACCCATGCAAACATGGAAAATTGAATGTGAAACAGTTTAGAAACGTGTTGTGCACCGTCATCAACGATTTAGCAAACATGCTTTTGTCTGTTATTGTTTGAAAATTAAAATACCATCACCGGTTGAATAAAAGTAGAACGTAACATCTTCTTTTTAATCTCCCAGATGTTTTTAGCTAATGTTTCCTCATCTAACAGCATCCAGCTTCTTCCAAACTACAAATCTCTTCTTGCTATTTCTCTGCGTCTTTCAACTATTTTTCCAGCATCTCTCACATGGCTGAGCTTTTAAGAAGTTTCCCTCGTAATTATGTTCCTGCTTGGTGCAAAATAATATGACATCTTAGGCAAGTTTCTTTACCATTGTTTCTGAGAGACCATTATTATTACTATTATTATAATTATTATTACTATCATCATCCCCATCACCATCATCATCATCATCATCATTAAGACAGTGAGCTGGCAGAATTGTTAGCACACTGGATAAAATGCTTAGTGAAATTTCATTCTGAGTTCAAATTCCACCGAAGCCAACTTTGCCTTTTATCCTTTCAGGGTCAATATAAATTGACTTATGCCCTCCACTTAAATTTCAGGCTTTGTGCTTTATAGCAGAAAGGATCATCCTCATCATTCAACATCTGTTGTCCATGCTGGCAAAGGTTGAACAGTTTAACCCTTTAGCATTTAAACTGGCCATATCCGGCCAGAAGCATTCTGCCTGTTTTATGTTCAAACTGGCCAGATCTGGTCTTTCGCACCAACCCTACAATATCGTTTTAAAAATTAACAGCTACCTCATCAAAATCTCATAGCTACAAGACAATGCATGATTAGTTCAAAGCAATGTGGATAAAAAAGGATTAATTTTGGCAGAATAATGCGAACGCTAAAGAGTTAACAAGTGTTGGCAAGCTGGAGAGCAGCACCAGACCCCAGTCTGATTCCTAGGGCTGGTTTCTACAGCTGGATGCTCTTCCTAATACCAACAACTTTACAGAGTGTACTAGGCGCTTTTACATGGCACCACACAGGCACTTTCATGTGACACTGGCACGATTGCTTTTTACATGGCACAGTCACATGACCCTTACAGGCCAATCCTCTTCTCTAGTGGGAGGGGCCTTAACACTTCTGCTGTAGATTATGGATCTTCATTGAGCTGGCAAAAATGCTTAGCGGTATTTCTTCCAGCTTTATGTCCTGAGTTCAAATGTCGCTGGGTTTGACTTTGTCTTTCATTCTTTGGTGGGTTGATAAAATAAGTACCAGTTGAACACTGGAGTTGCTTAAATTGACTTAACCCCCCCCCTAAATTGCTGGCATTGTACCAAAATTTGAAACAATTATTATTAAAGAGGCATTTCATCTGTCTTTATGTTCTGAGTTCAAATTCCATCAGGGTCGATTTTGCTTTTTATTCTTTTGATAAAATAAGTGCCAGTTGAACACTGGGGGCAATAGAATAATTACCAGCAAGAATTGGGGCTGATATAATCAACTTTCCCCCTCCCCTTAAAACCTGTTGGCGTTCTGCCAAAATTTGAAATCATTATTATTGTTATTTTTATTACTATTGATCGAGCTCTGACATTTATTTTATTTTTTAGTTTGGAGTATGGTAAAAATAGTGGAAAAGAAGAGCAAGTTGGACAAGCGGAGGAGAGTAATTGGGAGAGCAGAGAGGGAGAAGGAGTGAGAGGGAGTAAGAGAAGGAGAGAGAGAGAGATAAAGGGTAATGACAAAAGAAAACAGTGTGGAGGAAATATGACAACGAGGACCAAGACTGTAAAGGATGGATGTTCCAGAGGGACAGTGGAAAAGATTAGGGTTACTATTAACAATGGTGGTGGTGGTGGTGGTGGAGGTGGTTGTTGGTGGTTGTATTACAAACACATATTGTGAAGGCATGAGGAGAGTCGTAGGGAGAGAGAGAGAGAAAGGGAGAAAGAGAGAGAGAGAAAAGGAGAAAAAGAAAGGGAGGTGTAGACAGATACCAGCTGATTGAAATATTGAAGCAGAGCTCACTTGGCAACATAATTATGTGGTTACTGCTGCCGCTGGGGCACAGCTTATTCCTACTCCTTCCTTTTCTCTTCCCCCATTTCATTTTCCTCCTCCTCCTCCTTCTGCCTTCTCTTTCTCCTCATTTCCTTCCTCCTCTTCTGCCTCTCCGGGTTCTTCCTCCCCCTCCTCATTTTTATTCTCCTTCATCCCCTCTTCTGTATGTGTGTGTGTTGTTATTTAGACCCTGGACAGTTCTGACTGAGTAGTCCTATGGTCAAAACCATTCCACCCATGCCCAAACCACAATTTAGGACTGCAGTATCCAATCTAACGTGTCATTCTCTTTCCAAAATAGTGTTCTTGTATTCTTTTACTTGTTGCGGTCATTTGACTAAGGCCATGCTGGAAGAAATCAACCCCAGGACTTATTCCTTGTAAACATAGGTGCAGGAGTGGCTGTGTGGTAAGTAGCTTGTCTACCAACTGCATGGTTCCGGGTTCAGTCCCACTGTATGGCACCTTGGGTAGGTGTCTTCTACTATAGCCTCGGGCCGACCAAAGCTTTGTGAATGGATTTGGTAGACGGAAACTGAAAGAAGCCCGTCGTATATATGTATATATATATGTGTGTATGTGTGTGTTTGTGTTTGTCCCCTAGCATTGCTTGACAACAGATGCTGGTGTGTTTATGTCCCCGTCACTTAGCGGTTCGGCAAAAGATACCAATAAAATAAGTACTGGGCTTACAAAAGAATAAGTCCCGGGGTCGAGTTGCTCGATTAAAGGCGGTGCTCCAGCATGGCCGCAGTCAAATGACTGAAACAAGTAAAAGAGTAAAAAAGAGTAAAGAGTATAGTACTTATTCTATTGGTATCCTTTTGCTGAACAGCTATTTTACAGGGACATAAACACACCAGCATCGGTTGTCAAGTGGTGGTTGGGGTATAAACTCAGCACACGCACACATTAATATATACGATGGGCTTCTTTCAGTTTCTGTCTACCAAATCCACTCACAAGGCTTTGGTCAGCCTGAGGCTATAGTAGAAGACACTTGCCCAAGGTGCCATGCAGTGGGACTGAACCCGGAACCATGTGGTTGGGAAGCAAGATTCTTACCACACAGCCACACCTGTGCCTGGTATAATTTTCTAGACATTTAACAACTATTTTTAGCAGATCAAGAAACCACGTAGTAGTCCCTTTTTTTGAGTAGTGTTATGTTAGGATGCAATCAGAATATCTTAATTGTCATCACACTTGCTTTAATCCTGGATTTTTGTAAAAGTATTCACACATAAGATAATCAAGGAATTAATAAAACTATTATGAACATGACTTCTTGTAAAAATCCAGAGCTAATGCAAAAGAGAAAACAGTTAAGATATTTATTTAAGTTACTTCCTGTGATTAGTGTATTTATTTTGAAATCCTGTTTACTCTCATGTAACATCATGTATTCCCATCTAAAGTGGAGATGAGTAACATGCTTGAACAACTGTGAAAATTTCTTCATATGAAATCATTGGTTGCCTTGTTAACTCACAAATAAAGAAAATTTATTCACTAATGCAGTGTTACACATTCATTTCCATACTTTGTTATTAGTATTTATATATATATCTATATATATAAACCTGTAGTTGTGTGAATGTCTGTCCCCTTCGATTTAGATTCCTAACTACTCCCACATTTTGCGGTGCAGTTTAACCAAATTCGGGTATCTTATAGTCGTGATTCATATCGAGCCCGTCTGGGTATTAGCACGCGTCTACGATGAGTCTACGATTTTAAAAATAATTTAACATCATTTTTTTCTATTTCTTCCAATTTTTTCGTGTGTCGATGGCGGCGGAGTTGGCGTCCATGCTCACACCTGCACTTGTGTTGCTTCTCCCCATTCTTCCCTCCCTCGTGAAGCTGTGGGGAAGGGAGTGTAAGGAAATCAATGTCGTAAAGCGTTGTCAAGGAGACCAGCGTTCTTTTAGAACAACGACTTCATGGCTTGAAGACACCAAAACAGAAAATGTCTACGATGAGTCAACGATTTAAAAAAAAATTTACCATAATTTTTTTCCATTTTTGATGCATTTTTTTGCTATTTTTTGGCTATAACTCTCTAAAAATGCTTATATAGTTATTTCCCTTACAAACCCGAGCAACGCCGGGCGATACTGCTAGTACATAGATATAATGTGATCACGTGACTGACCAGACTATCAGATGCTGTTACACATTGCTGGTCACAATGTGCTTTGCATTTTTTTAGCCTTGAAATGACACTAGCCTGCTTGGCTAGGCAAACAGACTAATGCCGTCTCTCTGATTGAAAAGAGGACTGGAGCAACGTGAAATGAAGTGTTTTGCTCAAGAACACAATGTGGTGCATAGTCTGGGAATCAAACCCATGAAATAGCAATTGTGAGTGCAACAGCCTACCTACCGGGCCATGCACCTTCACATATATATATATATGTGTGTGTGTGTGTGTTTAAGCTTGTGTTTGTTCCCACCACTGCTCGACAACCCCATGACTTAGCAATTCAGTAAAGGTAACCAATAGAATAGTCCCAGACTTCAAAAACAAACAAACAAACAAAAAAAATACTGAAGATGTTTGATTGAAACTCTTCAAGGAGGTGCCTCAGCCAGGCCACAATCAAATGACTGAAACAAGTAAAAGATAAAAGATAGCGATAGGTAACAATATTATATTTATGATTATAATTGTTGTTGTTGATTAACTCTAGATTAACCGTGATTAAATAGACCGATGATCAAAGACATTCCAGTTGTGACCATCCTGTCCTTTGTAGCAGTACTGAAAGCTACATTTTTCACCCTGTTCTTCCATCTTTAAGATAGTACGTTGTGATTTAAGAGAGATTTGTCTTCTATTTGTAGCTGGGCTTATGACTGCTATTAAAGGGTTATAATGAGATACGTAGATTGATTGATAGATAGACAAACAGATATGTAGATAGATGAAAAGGTAGTTACATATAGATAGGTAGAAAGATAGATCAATAAATTGATAGATAGATAGATAAGCAGATGGATAGAAAGATAGATAGATAAATAGATAGATAGATAGATAGATAAATAAGCAGATGGATAGATAGATAGATAGATAGATAGATAGATAGATAGATAAGCAGATGAATAGATAGATAGATAGATAGATAGATAGATAGATAGATAGATAGATAGACAGACAGACAGGTAGATAAGGTAGGTAGATAGATGATAGATAGATAGATAAATAGATAGATAGATAGATAGATAGATAGATAGATAGATAGATAGATAGATAGATAGATAGATAGATAGATAGATAGATAGATAGATAGATAGATAGACAGGCAGATAGGTAGATAGATAGTTAGATAGATAGAAAGATTGATAGATAGACAGATAATTAGACAGACAGATAAAAAAATAGAGAGATGTGTTGATGAATAGATATGTAATTAGATGAAAAGGTAGTTACATAGATAGTAGAAAGATAAATCAATAAATTGATAAATAGATGGATAGATAGATTAGTAGGTAGGTAGATAGATAGATAAGCAGATGAAGTGGGTATATGTGTAATTACACGTTGTGAGAATGATAAAGATGATGGCTGATGATGACAAGATGATGATAAGATGATGATGATGAGGATGGAGGTTGCGATAGCATTAATATATAATGGCTACATGCGATAGAGAGAGAGAGAAGAGAGAGAGAGAGTGTGTGTGTGTGTGTGTGACATTGATGTTTGTGTAATATCCTGTAACGATGATGATGATGATGACGATGCTACTGTTGCTGTTGATGATGATGATGATGGATTTGGAGGCGGTGGTGGAGGGGGAGCGTGTTACAATGGTGATGAATTTATGACTGTGAGAAGTGTATAAGAGGTTGGCGCGCACGTGTGTGTGTGTGTGTGTGGTGTGTGTGTGTGTGTGTGTGTGTGTGTGTGTGTGTGTGTTTGATGAAGACAATAACAATGACGATGATGATGATGATGACGATGATGATGACGATGACGGATGTTAAAGACGATGATGACAAATGCTCAAGAAAATTCATCACTCAAGAGTTATAATAATATGGTTCTGGGATTTTAAGGAATCGGTAAACTTCCTGTTTGGAATCTCCTTCATTCCACCCCCACCCCCCCTACACTCCCACCACCACCAAATGCCTCCCCTCCCCTCCCGCTGCCATCGGTACTTTTCCCCCTGTATGTATTCCACACCCCCCACCGACTCCAATCCAGCCCCTTATCACAACACCCTATCCCCCCTCCCTGCGATACATCTAACCCCCTTTCAATAGTCTCCACCTCATGTAGTCACTTCCTGAATCCTTGCTACCACACCCCTTCAGTCCCCTCAACAAACCCTGCTCTAGGTGCAAGGGTAATGACAGTAAAGTGATTGGGAGCCGGTGGTGGTGGTGGTGGTGGTGGTGGTGGTGGTGGTGGTGGTGATGGTGGTGGTGGTTGTAGTGGTGGTGGTGGTAGCGTGATGGTGATGATGGTGTTGGTTGTAGTGGTGGTTGTGGTAGTGATGGTTGTGGTGGCAGCTGTGGTAGTGGTGATGGTGTTTGTGGTGGTGGTGGCGATGGTGTTTTTGATGGTGGTGATGCTGGTTGTGGTGATGGTGGTTGTGGTGGTGGTGATGGTGGTGGTAGTGATAGTGATGGTAGCAGTTGTGATAGTGATGGTAGCAGTTGTGATGGTGGTGGTGGTGGTGGTGGCAGTAATGGTTGTGGTTGTGGTGATGGTAGTGGCAGTGATGGTTGTGATGGCGATTGTGGTGGTGGAGGTTGTGGTGGTGGAGGTTGTGGTGGTGGTGATGGCAGTGATGGTTGTGGTGGTGGAGATGGTAGTGGCAGTGATGGTGGTGGTGGCAGTCGTGGTAGTGGTGGTGGTGGTTGTGGTGGTGGTTGTGGTGATGGTAGTGGCAGTGATGGTTGTGGTGGCGATTGTGGTGGTGGAGGTTGTGGTGGTGGAGGTTGTGGCGGTGGTGATGGCAGTGATGGTTGTGGTGGTGGAGATGGTAGTGGCAGTGATGGTGGTGGTGGCAGTCGTGGTTGTGGTGGTGGTTGTGGTGGTGGTGGTGGTGGTTGTGGTGGTGGTGGTGGTGGTTGTGATGCTGGTGGCTGTGGTGATGGTAGTGGTGATGGTATAGTAGTGGTGGTGGTGTTAGTGATAAAAACGGTGGTGGTAGTGGTAGCTGTGGTAGTCCTGGTGGGTTTGGTGGTAGTAGTGGTTGTAATGTTGATGATGATGACAACAGTGGCTATATAGGTATTGGTGCTATGGTGGTGGTGGTGGTGGTGGTGATGTGTGGTGGTGGTAGTGAGTGTGGGTTGGGTGATGGTGGTAGTGGTTAATAGAAATGTAAGCATGTGCAGGTAGTAGTGTATGGTAGGAGTATGCAGTGGTCCTGATTAATGCAAGTAGAAGTAGTGGTGGTGGTTGTAGTTGTGGTGGTAATGATGGTGATTGTATTGGTGGTGGTGGTGGCAGTGGTGATAGTGGTTGTCGTAATCATGGTGGTGGTGGTGGTGGTAGTAGTAGTAGTGGTGGTTGTGGTGATGATGGTAGTCGTAGTCAAGGCGGTGGCGGTGGTTCTGTTGGTGGTAGATGTGAGGGTTCTGGTAGTGGCTGTGGTGGTATAGGCAGTGACGGTTGTGCTGATGGTGGTAGCAGTGGTTGTACTGGCTGTGGTTGTGTTGGTGGTAGTTGTAAGAGTGGTTGTGGTGGTGATAGTCCTGGTGGTAGTAGTGGTGGCAGTGGTAGTAGTGATAGTTCCAATAGTGGTAGTGGTGGTGTTGGTGTTGGTTGTAGTAGTAGTGGTAGTGGTGGTGTTGGTTGTAGTAGTAGTGGTGGTGGTGGCGTTGGTAGTGGTGGTGTTGGTTGGTGTGCAGGTGGGAAATTTTATTAGCCAGAGAGCAGTGTCTTTTGTCTTCTGATGCACTCCTGATCCACCCCTGCCATCCACCTCATACCCTGGCTGTAACCTGATCTGTTCACTCAGAAACCAACAGTCATCTTCCACAGACAGGGTGAGGGGGGACGAGTGGGGAAGTGTGCGGTGGGGGGGGGGGTGGGTGGGGAGACAGAAGTTCAGCTGGGAGGGGGAATGAGTGGCGATGGGTTGGGGGTTGGGGGGTGGATAGCGGTGGCATAACAAAGAGATCCAGGCTGGCTATGGCATCATTAATTATAATGATGATGATGATGTTGATGGTGGTGGTGGTAGTGATGATGATGATGATGATGATGATGATAATGGTGTGGTGATGTGGCAATGATGATGGCAATGGTGATGATGTTGATGGTGGTGGTGGTTGTGATGATGGTGGTGGTGATGATGATGATGATGATGTTGATAATGGCGTGGTGATGTGGTGATGATGATGGCAATGGTGATGATGTGGTGGTAGTGATGATGTTGATGGTGGTGGTGGTAGTGCTGAAGTTGATGGTATGGTGATGGTGATGGTGATGGTGGTAGTGATGATGATGATGATGTTGATGGTGTGGTGAAGTTGGTGGTGATGGTGATGATGTGGTGGTGGTGGCGGTGATGATAAAGGTGATTGCGTTGTTGCTGCTGCTTCTGAAAATGGTTATGGTGGTAGCGGTGGTGGTGAAGATGGTGAACATAATTATGTTGCTGATGACGATGACGAACATGAGGATAAAGAGGATGAGGATGCTGCTACAGCTGATGACTTCAATGATGATGATGACAATAACAAAGATGATGACATTAAGACAGTCTTGTAGAAATGATACTCATGCCGATAGAATAGATGATGATGATGGTGATGATGAATGATAATGATGATAATAATATGATGATGATGATGATGATGATGATGATGAATGATAATGATAATAATACTGATGATGATGATGATGATGATGATGATGATGATGATGATGATGATGATGATAATAATAATGATGATGATGATGATGAGGATGATAATAATAATAATAATGAGGATGATGATGATAATAATAATAATAATAATAATGATGATGATGATGATAATGATGATGATGATGATAATATCAAGAGCACTCAGATTGTGTAAACCTCTGCCAAGGCAACACCAACGACCTCTCAACAATTAGCCAGAGATTTTTTTTAAAGGGAGAATATCTGAAATAAACTCAACTGCTCTCACGAACGAGAATACTAAAAGCGAACCTGACTGATCTCAAAAATAAAAAAAATTTTAAAAAATTCAGAATAGGCGCAGGAGTGGCTGTGTGGTAAGTAGCTTGTCTACCAACCACATGGTTGCAGGTTCAGTCCCACTGCGTGGCACCTTGGGCAAGTGTCTTCTACTATAGCCTCGGGCCGACCTAAGCCTTGTGAGTGGATTTGGTAGACGGAAACTGAAAGAAGCCCGTCGTATATATGTATATATATGTATGCGAGTGTGTATTTGTGTGTCTGTGTTTGTCCCCTAGCATTGCTTGACAACCGATGCTGGTGTGTTTATGTCCCCGTTACTTAGCGGTTCGGCAAAACAGACCGATAGAATAAGTACTGGGCTTACAAAAGAATAAGTCTCGGGGTCGAGTTGCTTGACTAAAGGCGGTGCTCCAGCATGGCCGCAGTCAAATGACTGAAACAGGTAAAAGAAAGAAAGAAAGAAAATCCTTGTCCAGTGCTGGATCAATCCCAAAATCTAATCAGCATTTTGCTCAGCATGCTAACGATTCTGCCAGCTTGCTGTTTTTTTTTATGATAATAATAATAATCCATTCTACTGAAGGCAAAAGGCCTAAAATTTGGGGGAGGGGGCTAGTCAATTACATCAACCCCAGTGTGTAACTGGTACATATATTTCATTGCACCTGAAAGGATGAGAGGCAAAGTTGACTCTGGAAGAAATTTGAACTCAGAATATAAAGACAGATGAAATGGCGCTAAGCATTTCCCCCGGTGTGCTAATATTTCTGCCAGCTTGCTGCTGCCTTATATTCTTTCCTACTCTAGGCACAAGGCCTGAAATTCTGGGGGAGGGGGACAGTCGATTAGAACAACCCCAGTACATAACTGGTACTTAATTTATCATCCCTGAAAGGATGAAAGGCAAAGTTGACCTTGGCGGAATGTTCAGTATATCTTCTAAAACACTTATAAGTGTGTATGTTATGTGTACACATCGTTGTCATTGTCATCATTATTATCAGCATCATGATCACGATCATTTAACAGCCGTTCTACATGCTGGCATGCATTGGACAGTTTGACCAGGGCTTGGCATAACCAGAGGGCTACCCTGAGTTCTAGTGTCTGTCTTGAAATAGTTTCTACAGCTGAATGCCCTTTCTAATGCCAGCAACTTTACAGGGTGTACTGAGTGCTTTTTATGGGACATCAGCATCTACGAGGGGTTGCTGGAAAGTTCCTGGCTTTAAGGGTATCACGAAAGGCCCGGTTGGAGGCCCAACCTTCTGAGTTCTTTTGCAGGGCTTAGAAAAACTGAAGGGCCTCTGCATTAAGTGAGTGAACATGAGAGGAGAATATGTTGAATAAAATCATAATTGATTTCTATCCATCTCTCTCTCTCTCTCTCTCTCTATATATATATATATATATATATATATATATATAAATTCAGGGTGAGTACTTGATAATTGTAAGCACCTGTATATACCGTTTGGTGGTGTAGGTGGTGGAGTAAATTAATCAAAATAAAAACATGATGCCAAGGATTCAGCGGTACATATGTTTCGAGCCTTTATTAGACGGATTTATAACAATGCATAATGTGTGTCTATGGCCTTCTTCAGCCGCGCACAATTACTACCTCGAGGACATGTATTACATCAAAAATTCTACGTTGGGGATGCAAATCCTCTCACTCGCATACGACATAATGCGGCAACAGCACAAAAATGAAGCGTCCATCTCGTCCTTCTCTCAATGTAGAATGTAAAAAGTAAAGACCTCCCATCTTTCAGTCGTGAATGACCATGGGATTGCACCTAGAGAGTTTCCCTTCGAGGCACAAGTCACATCTGTGACTGTTTTGGGTACTCCATTTGGGTACTCCATCTGGTGAGAGATAAATATTACTTAATAAACACAATACATGTTTTTATATGCTACTATTAGTTTCATGTGCTGAGAACATGCCAAACCATGTTTTACAACACGTCTGACATCTTGGCACAGTTATCAGTCACATCGTTATGCCATGTAGGCAATGCCTGATGACTGTGCTGAGATATCAGACATGTTAGAAAACAATGTTTGGCATGTTCTCAGCACATGAAACTATAGAAGCATATAAAAACATGTATTGTGTTTATTAAATAGTATATATATATATACATTCTTTTATTCTTTACTTCTTTCAGTCATTCGCTTGTGGTCATGCTGGAGCACCACCCTGATGTGCTTTTGTTGAATAATTTGACCCAAGGACTTATTTTTAAGCCTAGTACCTCTTCTATTGGTCTTTTTGCTGAACTGCTAAGTTACAGGGACATAAACACACAAACACCAGTTGTCAAGTGATGATGGTGGGGACAAACACAGACACACGCACACGCAGACATGTACATATACACACACACATATAGATATATATATGACAGGCTTCTTTCAGTTTCTGTCTACCAAATCCACTCACACAGCTTTGGTAAGCCTGCTGCAATAGTAGAACACCCCTGCTCAAGGTACCATGCAGTGTGACTGAACCTATAACCTCGTGGCAAGCTTCTTACCACACAGCCACACACACACACACATGCATGTGCACACACACATGAAACGCACACACATACACACACATGTAAGTACATATTAATACATATACACATATATGCATACACACACACACACACACACACATATATATGAAAGTATATAAATGTATATGCATATATGTGTCTCTCTAAGTACATATAAATACATATACACATATATGTATACACACATACACACACGTATATATATATGAAAATATATAAATGTATATGTGTATATATGTGTCTCTCTCTAAGTACATATAAATATATATACACATATATGTATTCACACACACACGCATATATATATATATGAAAGTATATAAATGTATATGTGTATATATGTGTCTCTCTCTCTATATATATGTGTGTGTAATTGTACTAAGCTGGTGACTAAAAAATAGTATAGGTTCCTGTTTGTAAAGGTTTGCAAACTGGAAAACTAATTTGTCATGTGTCAAGTTGGACAATGGCACAATATATGTTCTCAGTGACTCCTTACACGGACTCACTTGCCTTCCAGTTAGTTCAGTTGGAGCACTGAAGATTGCAGGCCACCCGATTACCCATCCATCTATCCATCCATTCATCTGTTCATCCATTCACCCATCTGTCCATCCAAACGGAAAAATTTTGAAAGGAAATATAACAAAACATGGTTGTGCGGTTTGAGACTGCATGGCTTCAGGTTCAGTCCCACTGCATGTAGACACCTTGGACAAGTGTTTTCTATTATAGCCCCAGGGCTGAGCAATGCCTTGTAAGGGAACTTAGAAGACAGAAACTGTGTGGAAGCCTGTTGTGTATGTGTGTGTCTATATATATATATATATATATATATACACACACACACACACACACACGTAAATATATATATTTATATCCATACATATATATATATTATAATATATATGTGTGTGTGTGTGTGTGCATGTATATATGTGTGTTTTTATATATATTTATTTGTGTGTGTGTATGTATATGTGTGATGTTATGTATATATGTGTTTATCATCATCATCATCATCATCGTTTAGCGTCCGTTTTCCATGCTAGCATGGGTTGGACGGTTCTACTGGGGTCTGTGAAGCCAGAAGGCTTCATCAGGCCCAGTCAAATCTGGCAGTGTTTCTACGGCTGGATGCCCTTCCTAACGCCAACCACTCCGTGAGTGTAGTGGGTGCTTTTTATGTGCCACCCGCACTGGTGCCAGACAGAGCTGGCAAACGGCCACGAACGGATGGTGCTTTTTATGTGCCACCGGCACGAGGTCCAGGTGAGGCTGGCAACGGACACGAAACGGGGGCGGTGCTGGCAACGGTCGCGAAACGGAAAGTTCTCTTACATGCCACCGGCACTGGTAACACATCTGCAATTTCCATTGATCGATTTCCATTGATCGATTTCGATTCTGATCCTCACTTGCCTCAACGAGGTCTTCACAAGCAGAGTTTCGACATGCCACCGGCACTGGTAGCACATCCGCAATTTCCATTGATCGATTTCGATTCTGATCCTCACTTGCCTCAACACGTCTTCACAAGTAGAGTTTTGTGTCCCAAGAAGGGAAGGTATGCATACGTAGGCTGGCTCCATCCCATGTAGAAGGCCACGGGTTATGGACTCACTTGTCCTGCCGGGTCTTCTCGCGCACAGCACACTTCCAGAGGTCTCGGTCTCTAGTCATTTCCTCAGTGAGACCTAAAGTTCGAAGGTCGTGCTTCACCACCTCGTCCCAGGTTTTCCTGGGTCTGCCTCTTCCACAGGTTCCCTCAACCACTAGGGTGTGGCACTTTTTCACACAACTATCTTCATCCATTCTCGCCACATGACCATACCAGCGCAATCGTCTCTCTTGCACACCACAACTGATGCTTCTTAGGTCCAGCTTTTCTCTCAAGGTACTTACACTCTGCCGAGTGTGAGTACCGGCATTACACATCCATCGGAGCATACTGGCTTCATTTCTAGCGAGCTTACGCATATCCTCAGCAGTCACGGCCCATGTTTCACTGCCATGTAGCATGGCTGTTCGTACACACGCATCATACAGTCTGCCTTTCACTCTGTGCGAGAGGCCTTTTGTCACCAGCAGAGGTAAGAGCTCTCTGAACTTTGCCCAAGCTATTCTTACTCTAGCAGTTACACTTTCAGCACACCCGCCCCCGCTGCTGACTTGGTCACCTAGGTAACGGAAACTATCAACTATTTCTAGTTTTTCTTCCTGGAAAGTGACGGAAGTTGGTCTCAGAGCATTTTCAGTGTTTATTGTTCCTGAGCATCTGCCACATACAAAAACCATCTTCCTAGTTAGCCTTCCTTTGACATTGCTGCATCTCTTATGTGTCCATAGCTTACACTTGGTGCATCTTATAGAGTTTCTACCTACACCTTTTCTACAGATCGAGCAGGGCCATCTACCTGAAGGTGTTTGTGATTTGTCTACCTTCCTACTGATTACGACTTTGGTTTTAGCTAGATTGACTCTGAGGCCCTTCGATTCTAATCCTTGTTTCCACACCTGAAACTTCTCCTCCAGTTCTGATAGCGACTCAGCAATTAGAGCAAGGTCATCAGCATAGAGGAGCTCCCAAGGGCATCCTGTCTTGAATTCCTCCGTTATTGCTTGGAGGACTATGATAAATAGGAGGGGGCTGAGTACTGAGCCTTGGTGGACCCCTACCTCTACCCGGAATTCTTCACTGTACTCATTTCCAACCCTCACCCTACTAGCGGCGTCCCTATACATGGCCCGCACAGCTCTCACTAACCATTCATCTATCCCTAGTTTCCTCATTGCCCACAGATAAGGGATCGGGGGACCCTGTCGAAGGCTTTCTCCATGTCAACAAAAGCCAGGTACAGGGGCTTATCTTTGGCTAGGTATTTCTCCTGCAGCTGCCTTACCAGGAATATAGCATCAGTAGTACTTTTCCCTGGCACAAACCCAAACTGCATCTCATCTAAACTAACTCTCTCTCTAATTAGTTGGGCTATGACCCTCTCCGTAACCTTCATCACCTGGTCCAACAGCTTGATACCTCTGTAGTTATTTGTATCTAGGGCATCACCTTTACCTTTGTAGCAGTTGACTATTATACTGCTACACCAGTCATTGGGTATGACCCCTTTGTGTATCACCTGATTAACTATACGGGTGACTAGGCTATAGCCGACACTACCAGACATTTTGAGCATCTCTGCAGTGATTCCTGATGGGCCTGGGGCTTTCCCTGTCTTCATGCTTCTAATTGCCTTAGCTACCACGGAACTATCAACTCGGATAGCTGGTCCCTCTGTTGGGTCAACATTCGGCAGACTCTCTTTATCCCATTCATTTTCTTCATTCAGCAACCTTTCATAGTGGCATCTCCAAACCTCTCTCTTTGCATCCTCATTTAGCGCAAGTGAACCATCTTCCATGCGAACACACTTCTCTCCTACCACATCACGATTCTCTCTCACACACTGTCTTGCAACACGAAACACCTCCAGTCTTTGGTCCTCACGGCGCAGAACATTGGCAAATTTTTTCTTATCTGCTTCCCCTCTGGCTAAATAAACCTGTCTCCTAGCTTCTCTTTTGGCAGTATATGTATATATATATGTGTGTATGTATGTACATATATATATCTATATCGCCTTCATCATCATCATCATTTAATGTCTGCTTTCTATGCTGGCATGGGTTGGATAGCTTGACTAAGAACTGACAAGCTGGGAGGCTGCACCAGGCTCCAATATGGTTTGGCAAGGTTTCTACAGCTGGATGCCCTTCCTAATGCCAATCACTCTGAGAGTGTAGTGGGTGCTTTTTTACATGCCACTAGAATGGGAGCGAGTCAGGTGGCACTGGCATCAACCAGGCATGAATGGTGCTTTTTACATGTCACCAGCACAGGTGTCAGCCACACTTGAATGTTTTTTTCACAGATCACCAGCATGGGAGCCAGGCAGGCAACACTGGCACCATTCACAACTATGATCTTACTTGGTCCAACAGGTCTTCACAAGCATGGCATATCACCCAACGATTGAAGGATACTTTTGAAAGGGCCAGTTATGCAATGCTGGCACCAGCCACGACTATGATCTCACTTGGCCAGCTAGGTTTTCTCAAGCACGGCATATCTCCAAAGGTCTCAGTTGCTTGTCATTGCATCTTTGAGGCCCAATGTTTGAAGGTCATGCTTCACCACCTCATCCCATGTCTTCCTGCATCTACCTCTTCCACAGGCTCCCTCCACTATATATATATATTGATAGAAATGGTAAGACAACAAAAGAATGAAAGAGACCTCGATATTATGTGGTTTTCCGCCCCGACATCCGAAACTTTGAGTTTTATCATGGCTATCGAACAATTGTTTTGGATGTCAGGGCGGAAACCCATGCCGCCTTCTCTTCAGTTATTGGGCCATTGAAAAAATTCTCCAGAGATGGCAGCGTGGGTTTCTGCCCTGACATCCAAAACTTGGAGCTTTATCATGGCTACTGAATAATTGTTACATATAACATTTACAGATAAATTCCTGTATTTACATAATATCGAGGTCTCTTTCATTCTTTAGTTGTCTTACCATTTCTATCAATATATATATATACGTATATACATATATCACCATGATCACCATGACTGACCAGGCTATCAGATTTTGCTACACATCGCTGGTCACAATGCACTTCGCATTGTTTTAGTCTTCAAATGATGCCACCATGCTGGCTAAGTGAGCAGGCCAATATATATATATATATATATATATATTGACATGGTGTTTTTCTTAGTGTTTGTGGTTGCAACCTCCACCAAACTTGTCAAATGTTGTTGAATTGTTCACTTCCCTCTAACTTAGCAGTTTGACAAAAGAGATTGACAGAATAAATACCAGGTCTAAAAAATAAGTACTATGGTTGATTTGTTCCATTAAACCCTTGAAAGCAGTGCTCCATCATGGCCACATTCCAATGACAAAAACATGTATAAAAGACAGACTGAAGAAAACATTAAAAAAAAACCCAAAAGTAGTTGCACCATAAAAAAAACAAAGAAAAAAACCTGTGTTAAAGAAAGAATACAAGACATTCTTAGCTTAAGCTGCTAAAATAATTCTAAAAGAATTCTTAAGTCTATAGAATTAGAAGAACTCTGAAGAAGTTCTTTGAGAATGTCTCAAATATTTTGGCTTGCAGAACTAACATGAATTTAATTTCAGCAAAATATAAATAAAGAACAGTAAACCGTATCAGACAGCAGTGGTGTTGGTGGGGGGTGGTGATGGTGATGCTGCAGATGCCACCAACGCTGCTGCTGCTGATGATGATGTTGCTGCTGCGTCTGATGAAGCTGTCGAGGAT